>NW_006440135.1:3988080-3997262 GCF_000325575.1 Pteropus alecto | reverse complement strand
GGCGGCGCCGCAGCCGCCGGTGGCCTCAGTCACACGGTGCTCTGGCCGGCACGGCGAGGCGCCCATTCAGCGCGAATGTTTCCATAAGAAAAGTGATCACTTATTTCCCCGGAGGCACCTCAGCTGCGGTCTCCTGGGCCCGGTCCAAGGTCCTGGGTCACCTCGTTTGGTGTGGGGACACCCCGCCTACCGCAGCCGGGTCCGCTTCGCAGAGTTTAGCGAAGCCAGTGGACGCGCAAGGCGGGGTCGCCCAGCGTGAACGTCCACACGGGCGGAGGCAGCGTCACCCCCCGCGGCGCCCCTGTGCCTGCCTGGCGACCTCTGGTCCCCGCTGGAGCGTGGGGGGGCGGCGTCCTCCACGGAGAGAATCCTCCGAGGTGGAGTAACTTCCCACCGGCGGTCACTTCCCACTGTTCCGCTGCGTGCCAAACACCGTGGCCTCAGTGGCTCGGGGCCCTGAGCGTCTGCCTGGTGCTTGCGGCAGCCCCCGATGCCCTGGCTGGGTCTCGGTGTCCAGCTGGCCGACGGCTCACCTGGGGAGGTCTCGCCACCCGCACCCCGTGTCCCGGTTCCGAGGCCGGTCCACCTGCCCCAGGCTCCGCTCCTGCCGATCAGAAGCTCCGTCCCACACGGGCGGGTTGGCCGGGCAGCTGGCTGATGAGGACGTGGTCGAGCACTGTCCCAGTCGGCAGAGAAAACCCAGCCCAGCCTGAGATTCGGGGGAGAAAGGCCAGGCGTGAGGCCATCGCGGAGTGGTGGGGGCGCCGAGGGGGGGTCGTGCTCCCGCCCTCCCCCGCCCTCTGGGAGGAGCTGCAGGTGGGGAGGGACACTCAGGCAGGGGGCCGGGGACACGGCTTCTCCCACCCCGCCCCCAGTAGCAAACCACAGGGCCTCCTACTGGCAGCCGGGGTCCCCCCAGGTGCCCCCGGGTATCTGCGGGGCCAGAGCACAGTCCAGGCCGCCGCGGGGCTGACACCCCACCTGGGACCCCTTCTACAGCAGTGGCCTGCGTTCAGGAAGCTGGGGGGCCATGCACAGCAAAAGGGGACCGGGCTTCAGTGCCCAGCAGCCTCTCCTGCTCCGGAGTCTCGACTCCCAGGAGGTGGCCCTCGTCAGTCCCAGGGGATGACGCAGGCTGGCCCCTGCAGGGCCACAGCTCCTCGTCCACCCCACATCCTCCCACGTGGGGACAGCTGGCTCCCCGTGCCCCCGTGTAGACACGCCGTCACGCCTTCGTCGTTGCAGAGGCTCCTTGCTCGTCCCGGGGCGGCTCTGCCTTCAGATCACTGCCCGGCCCCGTGTGGGAGGCCGGTCCAGCCCTGACCGCTGAGCCCTGACCGCTGAGCCCTGACCGCTAAGCCCTGACCGCTGAGCCCTGCCCGTTCAGTTTCGTCATTAGCTGTCGCCGCCGTCTGCGCACACGGCGAGTGACGGAGGCTTCGTCAGTGAGCGGAGCTTGTTCTGCAGCTGGAATGGCCATCGGGCGCACTGGAGGCGCTTGGACTGCCGGCGGGGTGAGCCCCAAAGTGTCTGCTGCGTCAGCGGGCACCTCCCGAGCGCTGCCTACGGGAGGCTATGGTGCTGAGGTCTCCGCCCTGCACCCCAGGGGCTCCCTGGGATCCACGCAGAGGGTGGCTGCACGGGTGAAACCCACTCCCAGGCCCAGCCGAAGATTCTGGACTGCGGCCCCACCTTGCTGCCCCAGCCGTGGGCCCCAGTGCCCTCAGGGTGGGGAAGGGGGCCGGCTTCACTGAGACACGTGAAAAGCGGGGGTGGGGGAGGACCTCCCCAGGGCCCCTCCACACCCCTCCCTCACCCTCCGACCTGGGGAGATCCCCTGTCTGGGCTTGCCCTTCGCTGCCTCCTCCAGGAAGCCCCTAGGCCTGCAGCTGTCCACGGTCCCTGCTCACTCAGGAGACGGCCTGAGGCTGAGGGGGCGCTGCGGCCCCATACCTGAACCTCGCTTTCGTTCTCACCGGCTGTGTCCCAGGGGACGCATGCCCCTGAGCAGGAGTTTGTCACTGGCCCTTTGGCTGTGCCCTCTGCCCTCCTCAGCCACTCAGCTAGGCCCTGCAGGCCTGGTGCCCGCCCTATGCTCACTCTGACCCTGCTGACTGACTGCACACTGGCCACACCGCCCCCAGGCAGCACAGAGCAGAAGCTGGAGGGGAGCGGGCCGCATCGCAGTGGCCACCGCCCAGAGCCACTGCTGCTGTGCTCCCAGGGCTAGGCCCGCCCTGCACGCCGCGGGCACCCAGCCTGTCCACCTGCATCCCAGAAGCCGAGCCGGGGCGCTTCCGTGGCGTCCGCACGTGGGGAGGCAGCCGAGGCCCCTGCCCAGGCTGTGCCGATGCACCTGAGCCCCTGAATGCGGTGGGCGAGGGGCGCTGGGGTCACTGACGCCCGCGTGTCCATTTTCGAGATTCGCGAAGGGCCCGTCCTTCAGAACTGTGGGTGTTTCTCGCCTGCTCACGGGGTTTGTGGTGGGCTGGACGGTGGTGCCAGCATCATCGGCTTCCATTCCTGTCTGAGTCCCCAAGTTCACATGCCGATGTCCAAACCGGGACGTCTCACGCTGTACCTGCGTTTGGAGTCACAGCGTTTACAGAGGTGGCCGTTGGGTGCGTCCTGGTCCGGCGTGACTGGTGTCCTCGCGGGAAGAGGGCACGAGGACACAGACACACGCAGACGGACGGCCACATGGGGACACAGGGAGCAGATGGCGTCTACACGGCAAGAAGCCTCAGGAAGTCCGGCCTCCAGGGCAAGAGACAAGGCCTGTCTGCTGTTCAAGCCCCCGTCTCTGGTGCTGGCCCTGGGGAGGTGACAGCGCGCTGGCCCTGGCGGCCACAGCCTGTGGCTCACTCTAGCCTCTCAAGAGTCAGGAGCCCGGTGTCAGGAAGCATTCCTCACCCAGCCCTGCGCTGTCTCCAGGCCGCCAGGGTCCAGAATTCTCCCTAAGGAGCCGATCCCAGCCCGGGGCACCCCCAGCCCTCCCCCTATGACTTCCCCAAACCAGCCGCCCTCACCAGGCACACTAGGGGGCAGCCAGGATGGCCGTGGACCTGGGCAGGGCCCCTAGGGCCTTAGCTGGTCCAGGAAATGGCTTTGGGCGGGAAGGGGACATACAGCACGTCTTGTCCAGGGCCACATCCAGACTCCCGCATCCAGGTCCAGCGAGCCCCCGGGGCTGCTGCCACCCAGACGTCCTCAGGCTGCCAGCTCTGTGTCTCGCCCCTTCGTCACCTGGCTCCCACCCCGCCCCAGCCACATCTGCATGGTGGTCTCGATGGCCCCTGGTGCCACACTAGAACACGCTGACCCCTGGCTCTGGGCGCACGGCAGACGGCTCTCTCTGTCCACGTCATGGGATTCTGGGTTTGTCACCGGCAGAGCTACGCAGCCCTGGGTTTGTCTCATTATGGCGCTGGGTCCCAGACACCCGCTTGTCCTGCAGCCATCAGAGGGAATTAAAATAAACAGCCGCCCTGACGTGCGGAGCGGGGCCCAGACGCACGCTTACCACTCACAGCAGGACACCCGCAATCAAATCCTAACAAAAGGTCACATTTGCAATGAGTAAGGAGCGGAGGTAATTGGTTCCCGGCCCGCGCTCCCTCGCTCTCCCTCGCGGGCCCTAGGAGGCGGGTCCGAGCCGCTCGAAACCTTTTTGTTCAGGTCATCGAAAAGGAGGTTTCGTCATATCATTACACGAGGGTGCTCCAGCGGCTCTCTCAGACGCCGCGATGTTAGCAAAAGAAAAATAAACGCGGCCAGGCAGGTGTGGGTTTGCGCGTAAACGGGGCGCGGCACACTCGCCGTGACCCCAGACCCTCCCGGCCGGGACAGGGCGGCCCAGCGGATGGCAGGCTGGACAGTGAGACCCCTCCTGGGGGCATCAGCTCACGGCCTCTCCTCCGACCAGGGGGTCACCCGCAGACGAACAGGAGCTGAGGGAGGGGGATGGGGGTCGCCTCCCTCCACCTCATGGGCCTCGCCGGCCTCATATCCTGTCTGAGGCGAAGGGCCCCTCGCAGCCGACTGCAGGGCGGAGACGTTTGGGTCTGTAGGGGGACTGGCCTGACCGTGGGGACGGGCCTTAGAGCTACAACCACGTGCCCTCCCATGTCACAGCAGATTCTCCGGAGAGTCAGCGCGAAAACTTAGAACCACAGCATCTCACCGTTTGTATAAACCCAGGTGAAACATCTAGTAATGGAACAGAGACGTTTACTTGAATCGCATTTATTGGTGCCATTTATTTTCAATCCCAGGGCGAAGGGTTTGCAGGCTCTGTCTTCAAGCCCTCACGGGGCGGTGTGTGGCAGCCGAGGCCCTTCAGGGGCGCGTGGGGCCTCGCTTCGCTTTAGCGGTCCCGGAAGTGCGCATGGAGCCCCCGATTCTGCTTGGCGGCTGGGAGCGGGTCTCAGGCCCGGGCGGCCCTCGGGGGCCCTTCGTGCTCTGACGGCCTCGGTCCCATGTGGCCCTCAGGCGCACGAGGTCCGGCCGGCGTCCTAACCGCCAGGAGCGGGTGCCCCCGCACGCACCCCTCGCAAAGGCCCAGGAGCTGCGAACCCAGTCATCACCTTCCGTCTGAGGTTCGCTTTTTTTTTGCTTAAAAGAAGGACAATGATGACGCTCCAGGCCTTTTTTGAGGCATATTTTCTCAGCGAACATCATTATTCGTGAGACTCGTTTCATCTGTAAATAGAACAATCAGTTCTAATCCACTGAATTTTTGGATTCAAAAAAATTTGCCGAAGCAGTTTTTTTGGCTTGCATGAAACTATCTATCAACTAAATCCCAGTTTTATGTAAATAAAGTGCTGGGCCTGAGAAATTGTGGTTATTTCCTCATATTTTTATGTTCATAATTTGGATTTCTGTCATTCAATCTTATTTTTAACTGAAAGAAAAAAACCACTTTCTTTATTAAAGTTTTCTCTTTCTATTTCCGAGTTGCGTTCTGCAGCCGGCGAGCGAAGTCAGCGGTGAAGTTTGAAGAAGGCACAGACCCCACAGGGACTTTGCCGTCGTTGGAAGTGGCCAGTTCCTGGGTTTTCTCGTGGCCCCGGACGGTGCTGCTTGACCCGCTGCCCACGGCGCTGGTGCACCCTGAGCAGAGGCTGCCCCACCAGCGTTGACCTCCGGGGACCCGACAGCCACTCTCCTTACCCTGAAAACAGGCCACCCACGGAAGCCCGCCCTGCCGGGACCCGCCCAGTACATCCTGTTTTAGGGTTTCCTGTTCTCTCCTTGGGGCAGCAGGTGACAGACGCCATCCTGTGGCTCTGCTCTGGAAAAGGCCCTCCCGTCTGCGCGGAGTGGCCGTCCTCGCGTGGACTGCTCCCACCCCTCCCTGCCCCCGGAAGCTTCCGTGGGTCCCTGCTTTGTCTCTGCCCTCCCTTCTCTGTCCCTAGCCAGGTCCCCCTCTGCCCCGTGTAGGGCACCCCGTCCTTACCCGTGTGGCTTTCGGGGGGCTGTGCTTCTCAGTGGGAGTCTCCGGGGGGGGCCGTGTCTTCTTGTCTTTTGTCTCCTGTCCAGCCGGCCGCGTCTTCGCCAGTCCAGACTCAAGGCTCCAGTGCGTGTCAGGTGGCCGTACCTGTGCCGTGGGTGACCCTGATCCACGGAGGTTCGGTGGCTCGGTGCCGAAATGCCTCTGTAATTAACGAGCTCGTCGTGCAGCTCCTCTGAGGCGTCCTGGAGAAGCCTGCGGGGGTCACCTCTGCCCGCAGGATCGGGGCAGGGCATGTGCCTGGAGCCGCTCCACGCAGCTCAGCCCTCAGACGGGAAGGGAGTCCGCCTCACAAGGCTCACTCCGGGCTCAGCCAAACGAAGCTTGCTTTTCCCATGATGATCATTTGCAAGAAAAGGGAAAAATCAGGTGTGTTTTTCACATATGCTACACCGAACTCTAAGCAATGACTTAGGGGCCTCATTCAGCTGCCGGGCCTGGGTGTGTCCCCACGTTAGCCGCAGCGGGCAGCGGTCACTGCTTCTCAGCCATCCCAGGGCAAGTGGCCCCGCAAACCTTGGTGACCACCTCCGTCTCGCCCGTTACCCACACTCCGCTCCGACATGGTCAGTTCCCGCTGTCGCTCACGGGCCCATGTCTCCCACGCACTGTGCTGCTTGATCAGAGGCCGCGCCCTCAGGCCCGCCCGGAGGTGCTGCCCCTCGCTACCTGGCCTCAGGGCCTGCGTGTTGCTTTCCCCGGAGAAAACAGGGCCCAGGCCACAGGGTCACAGAGGCCTAAGATGGACAGGGCAGTCGGCTGCGCCGTGGGCTCCAGCCCACGGGGTCCTGGCTGGGTGGGCCTGTCTGCACCCGGCACATGGGTCTAGGGCCTCTGGCCCCTGGAAGCGGGGGCTGCCCTTTCTAACTCACACGTAGGAGCCCAGTGAGCAGGCGGCCACCTGTCACGTGGCCACAGAGTTTGTACATTAGGCCGATTGTCATCGCTCATAAGATCTAATGGGAATCCACGTGTTCTAACAGCAGAGAGATTGCTTTATCCCACTGGGAATCACGAACTGTTATAACCAGTTCTCGCGATTCACGCACGTCCTTGTCATTTTTATGAGGGAGACTTTGGGGACAGGCAGCGTGAAAACAGAACACCTTGCCAAGCGGGTGGTGGACTCAGGCCTGGGAGCCCGCACCTGGCACGGCAAATGCTCGGCCACTGGGTCCCCGAGCCTGCCCTATATGGGCGTCGTCCAAGTCCCGCCCAGGCCGTCTGAATCCCAACCGGCTTGGTGTGGGGTCTCCAGGGTCCGAGGTCCGAGGGCAGCTTTCCCAAGGAGCCACGGGTTCTCCCCTCCGGGCGGGGCCTCCTCGTGGCCTGTGCGAGCATTTTGGACAGTGACCTGAGCAACGGCACGATCTGGTCACCTGCGCTGACCCCGGGCGGGCTAACAAGGCGTCCGTCTCGCGTGGGACCCCTGCGTGTGTGACAGCGGCCGGCGTCCTGGAAGTGCTCGGGCAGCTTCTGGGACATTGGCACCACGGTCCCGTCTGTGCCGCCGGCGGCGACGACGAGCCCTTTCCAGGGTGGCGACGGCTTTCGTGGCAACGGTGTTGTCGCCCGGGTCTGGCGGGGGGACCAGCTCATTCTTCCCGGTCTCAGACGAACAGGCTTTGAGGAAGATTCCAGCTCACCTGGGGTTTTGGGCTAGAAATTTCCGTGGCTCGTGAAGCCGTTTGCTCCTAGGCTGTGATTATACGCACCGCGGAAGGGTGAGCGCGAGGTCAGCAATAACTCTGCCGCCGTGGTTTGGGTGGAAAAAATGTACTATCGATCGATAGGAGGGCGCCGGTGTCTGCGACCCTTCCCCGCGGTGCCGATTTCACGCTCCGACGTCCCGTCTCCCGGTCGGGAGCCTCGTCCTGCTTAGTCTCCTATGTAATTAATACATGGTCGGCCTCGCGCTCTCGCACGTGGCGACAGGACGTCCCCCGGCTCCTCGACGAGCCACTTTCCTCGCTCCGTGTTTCCGCCGCCGCCGAGGCTCGTGCAGAACCAGACGGGCAGGCTCCTAACACCGGGTCTGCCTGCCGGTCCTTGGAACGAATCGCTACTTAGGACGAGCAGGTCCCGGCCTCCTTGCTGGAGACCGGCCCAGTGGGCGGGGGACGCAGACTCCTGCTGCAGATGGTGCAGGACACACCACAGGGGCTCCTGGGACGCAGCACATAAACCTCGAGAGGGTCCCCAGGTTCGGGGACCCGCCCCCCCGCACAGTAGCTCTGGGCTACGTCCCCTCAGAAGCCTCAGGATGAGCTGTCTAGCCCACCTGCTCCAGGGTCAGGGGTGAAGTGCAGCCACCCCTATAGAGGCCTTGGGCCAGGCAGGAGGTGCTGTGGACGGCCGGGGGAGGACGAAGGCCTCAGAGCCCAGACGGGCTGCAGGGGCTCCACGGGGCTGGGCACAAGGGGCTGGGCCTGTCCTGTCGAGGAGTGGCCCCCAAGTCCATGGCCACGTGGAGCCTGTGCTGTGACCTGATCTGGAAATGGGTCTTTGCAGCTGTAATCAAGGTAAGACGAGGCCTTAATGAATTAAAGTGGGCCCCAAAGCCAGTGAAACCAGTGTCCTCACAGGGGACATTTGCACAGAGACACCCAGGGAGAAGCTGCGTGAAGACAGAGGCTGAGACTGGAGCGAGGCGGCCACAGCCAAGAATCAGGGACGTCTGAGCCGTCTGAGGGAAGTGGCCTGGGCACGGGCCTCCCCTGGGGCCTCCAGACGGAACGGGACTGCTGGGCCTGGACCTTGGATGCTGGCCCCTGGACCCAAGTAGCGGGCTTCTCTTGCTTTAAGCCCAGGCTTTCTCGACTCTGGTACAGGGGCTGAGGCTGTCTCCATGGCAACGAGGGCTGAGGGCAGTGCCCTGCCAGCTCCCCAGGGGCCACATGCTCAGCACGGCCAGCTCTCCTGGAGGTCAGAGGTCACGTACAGGGGCCTGGTAGGTCACCAGTTGACCCGTCACCAACCTGCGCACACGCCCGCGGCCCTGGGAGGGGCCGGGGTGAGGACCAGGCACAGCCGGGCACAGCCGGGCACAGCGTCAGAGTCCGTCTGCGGGCGGCAGGCAGCCACGGCGCTGTGGGGTGGGCGCGGTGGCTCCCTGGGGGGCCTCCTTGCTGGTGGGGCGGCTGAGGTCCCTTGAGCAGGTCGTTTGCTGTTTCCAGAAAGTCACGTGCGGTGCTTGTCATTCTGCCAGATCTGAGGCCAGTGCAAGGCAGCGACGTGGCTGGCGGTGTGGGCAGGAAGGGGCCGGCCAGGCCGCGGCTCGGTGTGGACGGGTGCGCGTGTGGACACTGGCCTGCGGCTCCTGGCACCCGGCACCCCGTCTCCAAGCAGGCCCCTTCCGGGCCCTGCTCTCGGCTCTCTTTTGTGGTCCTTCCAGGTTCTGTCCCTTCTCAGGGGACAGCAGGGCAGGAAGGACAAAGATAAGGCCTCTTGGGACGGGTTATCTGGCTGACCCTTGGAGAGGCTGAAAGGGGAGTGTTGTCATCCCAAGGACACAGAGGGGTCACTAGGCCGGGAGCAGGCAGGGCCTCGAGAAGACAGCCCAACAAGGCCTGACCGGCTGTCAGCACCGTCAGCACAGTCAGCGCCACCGCGGCCCCCAGACGCGCGGACAGGACAGGCAGAGGCGCGCACGCATGAGCGCGCCGGA
>NW_006440135.1:3978282-3987830 GCF_000325575.1 Pteropus alecto | reverse complement strand
TGCGGGGGTGGGGGCTGTGCGGCCTCAGGCAGCCTCACACTAAGCAGATGGGGGGCAGGGACAGCCACCGCCGCTCCGAGGGAGGGGCAGGGGCCGCCGTGGGGAGTTGGAGAGAAGCCGTTTTCTTTAGACGCGCTATCCCAAATAATGAGGGCCAAGAAGCCACGTTGCAGGGCAATCCAGGAATAGGCTTCTCCCGCTTCCCTTAAATCGCGTCCTCGTATTTTCTAGGCAACATGAGAAAACCGGAAGCGCCTTCCGTGTTCTTTTTTTTAAGAAAATAAGCATCTGACTGTGCTGTGGATTCTGCATTCATGTGTAAATAAACAGCCTCGTGCATATGAAAGACTTTAGAATAATCTCCATTTATTCAGAGGACAGGCCGCCCATCACATCCCAGGAGCGGCGTGTGACAGTTTCATTTGATGGGTAGAGGAGCAGAAGACCGTTTTTTTTTTGTTGTTCGTTTGTTTTGTTTTTCCCCTCAAACGAGCATTGCTTTTCGAAGTCCCTGTGACTGATATGACGAGGACAATTCGGTGCGATCGGGCAACCTTAAACGTGCTTCCTGAAAGTGACCTCGTGCACGAGAATCTCCACATGTCACGTTCACGCTTGCTGGATGCCCCATGGGCGGCCGTGGATGCAGGACGCTTCGGGGACTCTCTACAATATGTTGTGTTTTATTAAGCAGCCCACACTGGTGTGGCATAATTAATTCTCGAATGCCACTTAACAGAGAAAACAACTTAAGTTACTCGTCGGGATTATAACTGGTTTTTATATCGTTTAAAGGTACCTTGATGATATTTTATAAGGTACATTTTATTCTTTTTACCTTACACATGTGTCGCCAAAGTGAAAACAATTTTTCAGGGTAGAAGAGGTATTATTTACAATCTTTTAGAGAGAAGTTTTCTAGATTATAAATTTTATTCTGGCTTAAAATTTTATCAAAATGGTGAAAAAAAAAGAAACTCGTGATATTCTGATACAGAACTAAGGGGGAAATGTGTTTTTAATTAACATAAATTATTAAATTATGTTCTGTAACGTCTGCTCAAAACGGTGAGGGGACTTCAGGGGACCGAGGGCTGTTTGCCGTTTGCACGTGCGTGGTGGGAAGCGCGGTGTGAATCCTCAGCTACCGTGGAAACGGTGAGGAACCGGACAAAGCGTAGTGTCTGTTACGATGTTCGGGGGCGGGGGCGGGGCGGACGAGTGAGACACACAGACCCAGGTGCTGACGGGGCTGCTGCAGCCCCCGCACCGGGAGACGGGCTCACGCCCTGCGCCGAGCGGACACTCCCTGTGTCCCTGCCCTGCGGGGTACACACGACGGTTCCACGCCCTGTGCTCCCAAAGTGGAATTTTGCCTCTGCCCGTTTTCTCTGTGAATCTTTGCTTTTGCTGCGATTTCTGGTTGAGGAGCCTGGCTTTGGGCAGCTGAATATGACGCTGGGCCTGGGGGTTGGGGGTGGGGGTCGGGGTGGGGGGCTCTGGCTGCTCATGCTGTGTCTCTGCGGGAAGCTGCTCTCTCTCCTTCTCCCCAGAGTGGCTTTGGGGTTCCACTTACGGCAGCAGCAGGGCTGCACGATGCCTCTTCCGGGGGGAAAGCTCGCGAGGCTCGACCTGGCAGCTGCCAGTGCAGGTGCAGATGGCCCCTGTCCTGTGCTGGGTCACACGCAAACCGAGGCCAAAACCCCGAGGGTCACACGCTCTCTGCACCCACTCCATGCTGCTGTGAGCGCCCCGGCGCTGGGCCAGCTCTGAGCCCATCCTGGGAATTTGGGGGACAGAGACTTCACCGGAGGGCTCCCTTTCCTCGGAGCTGTTGGCTCCACGTCGCTGTTCCTTGAAAGCAGTGGGGCGGCGTCCTAAGCCCAGCGACCGCCCAGTGATCGAGTCCCACAGAAGGGCAGCGTTGCTCCGGGTTAGTCACAGTCACCCCGCAACACCCCCGGGACCCGGCACCTTCCGCCCTGCAGCCGCGTGACACCCCTCGTCACCAACCTGGCTGTCGGCAACTGTCCCCTCGGCAGCACACAGCTTCAAAGTGACTGACCGGGCCCCGGGACCGCGCCCACCACCACCCAAGGGGCTCAGGGGCCGACGGCCTGGCCATGCGGGCGGTGGCCGTGCAGGCAGTGGCCGTGACCATGACCGTGACCATGATCGTGTGTCTCCTTCGCGGAGTGTTTTCGGACAGGACCTGAGCGGTGTGCGCAGGTGCGAGACGGAAGTGCCGTGGGGGACTCGGTCCTGGGAGGGTGGCCGGCCCAGCCCCTCTTCCACGCTGCCTGGCGGCAGAGCCGGGCGTCCGTCCGGACCCCACCTAACGCTGCGTCACGATGCTCACGAAGGCTTCCTTTGGCCCCAGCCGCGGTGTGTGTGTGTGTGGCTTGGGGCCCCAGGAGGATACCCCGCGTTAGGGGGAAGCGGACACTGTCCCCACGCGTGGAGGGTGCAGTCTGTCCATGAACAGGCAGACAGGTCCGCTTCCGGGTCCGGGGACTGGCTGAATGCCATTCAGAGGGGTCTGGCCTTTCTCAGCGACTCCGAAGAGGTGACTCCACAGATTGACCTCACCTGGACCCCGGTTGCAGAATCGGGGGGTTAGTCAGGAGGGGGCCAGGGCCGCTTCGGAGCCTTCTTTGCCGAGTTTCCTTTAGAATAAACATTTTGATCAACTCAACCCCCATCCTCCCAAATCTGTTTAATGACACACAGCAGTGCAGCCGACACGGACGAGTGGCATTTCCAGGGCTGCGCGCCCTCTGGTTGGGGCTTTCTCGGGTCTTGGTCACAGGGAGGGCCCGCCTGTCCACACGCCCTCAGCAGGTCCTGAGGGGCTGCGGATGGAGGAGCCAGCAATTCGGGGGTCTGCTGCGGGCCGGAGCTCGGACGTGGACTCTGCCACGGACGCTGCTCCCTGCAGACTGCGGGGGCTGCCAGCCCCGCCACCCTCTGCGCCTCGGGGAGCACAACCGCCTGGCGAGTGTCCCTGTGGCTCAGGGACAGCGGGTCTATCAGGCTGTCCTGGGGCCCTAGGAGCAGCTGCCTCCCACCATGTGCTCACACACATGCATGCACACGGGAGCACACATGCACACACAGCACGCACAAACATGTGCACACATATACAGCACCCACACATGCACACACAGCATGCACACTTGAACACATGTGCACACAGCACGCACACACCTGCAGAGTGCACACACGCGCACACATGCACAACATACACATGCACACACGCACAGCGCCCACACATGCGCACACAGCGTGTACACGTGAACACACATGCACACACAGCATGCACACGGGAACACGCGCACACACAACATCCACACATGCGCACACAGCATGCACACCTGCACACACAAAGTGCACACACGTGCAGGTTGCATGCAGACACAACATTCACACACATGTGCACACACAACAACCACACACATGTGCACACACAGTGTGCACACACATACATAACACACATGCACACACATGTACAGCACTCACAAACATGCACATACAGCATGCGCACCTGCACACACAGAGCGCACATACGCGCAGATAGCATGTAGACACAGCATTCACACATATGTGTGCACACACAACACATATGCACACACGTGCACACATACACAGCACACAACATTCACACATGTGCATACACAGCATGCACACACATGAGCACACATATATAGCACACACATCCACACAGCATACACATGTGCACACATTCATACACAGCATTCACACATGCGCACATGCATACACACAGCACACACATACATACAGCATGCACACATACATATATGCACATATAGCGCACACATATACAGGTGCACACACATACACAACATGCACACGTACAATTTGCACAATGTGTGCACACACATAACACACATACACGTGCACACACAGCACACAGGACACCACCCATGTCTTCCGTGGCCTGGGTTTTCAGCCCTTTGGTTCTTCTGGGGTGTCCTGGCGCCTGTGGGGTGTGGCGTGAGGTCCCTGGGAGCTCCAAGTGCCCGGGGAGTGCGGCTGTCCGGCCCTGAGACTCTTTGCTGGGTTGCCTCCGCCACACGGCAGTGACAGCTGGGAGGCCAGGGACGTGTCGGCGCAGCGACCTTTCGTCACCTCTCCGGCATGCCTGACCTCTGCCGCTGTGGCATTTGGAAGTGCTCCCCGCCGGCCAGGCAGGGCGTGAGCCAGCGAATGCCAGATGACACGCGTCAGCAGCACCTGACCTCAGAGGCATGCGCTGGGGGCGATCCGCCAGCGGGGCGGGGGTGTGCAGCCCTCAGCGGCCATCTGGCACATTCCGGAGGCTCTGGTGGCCTGGGGGGTGACAGGTGACACCTCACCCTGTCTGAAAGCCGTTCCTCCCTGAGAACCAGGCCCCAGCAGCGTCTTGAACATTCGCTCACCAGCCACCAGCTGGCCAGGCCCGAGTGTGGAGAAGCTAGCACCACCCTCAGCACAGGGCAGGGACGTGGGCCTCCCCGAGGGCGGAGGGGGCCAGGCCTGCCGGGCCTGCTGGCCTCTCCCCTCCTCTGCACTGTCTCAGAGGCCTCGGGGCACGTCTTAGGGCCACTGCGTGTCACACCCCACTGGCCTGCCAGCAGAGCTCCCGAGGCCACCTGAGAACCTTAACTTGTCACAGCCCACCCTGTGCGGGCCCCGAAGTGCTCCACACGGTGGGACCCCGAAGTGCTCCACACGGTGGGACGAGAGCAGGCGACCGCCTGGGACCTGTGGGGACAGGTCTGCAGGAAGGGCGTCGCAGGGCTCCTGGGCACAGAGCCCGCGGGGACTCTCACTGCCCACGGCCTCGCCCCGCTTCTTAGTGTTTCCATTGGCGTGCGGCAGACACTGTCATCACGCTACGAGGACCACAAACATTCCGCACTTTCGAGAAAAACAGCTTCGAGGTGGCTTCATTACAGAAAGAATGAAGTAGTGATTCTTATCAGGGGACTTTATCAGCTCGGTGATGCTTTCTTCCTATTTTTAAAAAGGTAACAGGCTTTTTATTTAGAGCAGTTTCAGGTTTGCAGAGAAATCTATCAGGAAGCAGTGAGAGCCGCCCCCGCCTTGGCCTCCTCCTCGGCCCGTCCCTCACACCCGCCTCACGCCCGGCGTTGCTGTGCCGCAGGGTTCAAGCTGACAGTCCCACGCGGACACGTGATTACTAAACACAGACCGTGGCTGAAGCACGGCCGAAGCCAGATCGAGGACCAGCCGGTGCAGCATGGGTCACTGTTGCTCTTGGGATGACGGCAGTGATGAGCCACAGTGATGAGCCCCCCCCGGGCGGCTGACCTGCAGGGGACACATCTGATGCTTTCCAGGCCGCGGGGTCTGACGTCTCGTCACGGAAGAGGTTGCGGAAGAGCTGTTCCTGAAAACAGAGCTTTTGGCTCCGTCTGCCTCCCAAACGCCACCCTCCTGGCTTCGGCCTTGGGCCACTGTGGGCAGTGGCAGGTGGCTTGGCACTTCACGGAGCCAGCAGCTGACCGCCATCTCAGCCCTCTGCTCAGGGGCGGACAGGTTGTTTATGGGGACATTCCTGGGTGCTGGGTCCGTGAGGAGCTGGGGACGAGGACATTTCCCGCCCGGGGCCGGCCACCTCCCCAGCACAGCAGCGGCCCTGCGAGCGGGAGGGGCTGCAGGGGCCGCTGGGGCCCGCACGGCGAGGGGCGCCCAGCTCCACGTCCACGCGTCAGGCAGCGGTCCTTCCTCTGCGCAGCGGGGGCCCGGTGAGCAGAGCCGGGCCGAGGGGCGTCTGGTTTCGGGGCGAGCGGGCCTGTGTGGGCGGAGTGCGTAGTGCCATCTGGAGCCCCCGGCCCCCAGCCGTCCCGCTGACCAGAGTGTCACGTGCAAGGACCTGGGTCAGAGTGAGCCGCTCCAGCTAAGAGCTGCTTTGGGGCTTGGCCAAGCCCTGCTCCCTCCTGCTCTGCCCAGGCTGCCCGGGCCGCAGGCTCGCCTCGAGCGGGAAGGCCTTGGGTAGTGACCAGGACAACCGCAGGTGGGGCTCTGTCTGTGCTAATGTCCTCACCCAGTGTCCTGAGCGTGAGCCATTTTTCTCCTTCCGATCGCCTTGCTCCGCATCCTTATGCGCGACGTGACAGCCCCAGCCGCCACCCTGAACGGCTTCTCGTCAGTACCACCGGACGTGGGGGCCCAGGGGCAGGGCCCGGGGCCGGGAACAGGGGGCCGCCTCTAGGAGCCCCATTCCCTCATGGGCGGGGTCCTCCGGGGCTCAGAGACTGGGGGACCCATATGTGGGTTCCAGGTAGAGGGAGGAGCGAGTGCAGGGGGGTCAGCTCCACAGCTGGGGCACGGCAGTGACAAATCACGTGGCTAAGTCTTGCTGCTGGGAACCCGCGTCCGCTGCCGCCAGGGGCAGAGTTACCACGGCAGCGAAGCTGCCGTCGAGGCGACAGTGAGGTCTCTGGCTCTCGCGTGGCGTCCCACGGTCTCGGTTACCGACACGAGCGGACAACTCCTGTCCTTTAAAAGTCTGGGGAAAAACGCATACTGTTATGCATGAAACCAATGAGCAGTGTTTGCACATTTTCTCAGTAAACAACAGTTTTTACTTTCCGCTATTAGATTCACAATCTAGTGTTTTTATTAAACTATATTTACAGTACAAAGTTCCCAAAGTGACGCTGGATTTGTTCGGTGGCTAGAAGGAGGGGCAGAAATGTCCTGCTGTGAAGGTATTTCCTCCGTGACTGGTGTGCGGAGGGCCCGGTGGGCGGGCAGCGGGGACCGTCCATGGGAAGCTGCTTCTGGGCCTCGCACTGAGGTGCTTCTTCCGCTGGGGACCTGTCCACAGCCTGCGTCCTCGTCTGTCACGGGTCATGGGGTGGAGCCCCCCTCGTGGGGAGTCGAGGAGCTCCTGTCATGGCTCCTCACACGAGCCCTTCCATGGCAGAATGGACGCTCTGTCTGCTGGTCCCTCTGGTCTGGACAGGGTGTCGCGCCTCCCCTGGGGACAGTGTTGCGAGGGGCTCTCACTGTGCCCTTGCTGGCCAGCTCCCCGAGTTTGAGGAGTGAGAAGCGCCACTTCCTCCCAGCCAGGCCTGTGTAGGTCACTGGCATGAGGACAGTTTCATGCCTCAAGTCACACGTGGGTGTACGAATGTGAAGCGTATGGGCTACACCCACACACGTGCGTGACCTGTCCTCACACCTACCAAGTAAGCAGGTGACGATCAGAGGTCTCTGTGGCAGCTTGCGGCAACACAGGCAGACGGTCACCCAGGCGGACGGTCACCCAGGCGGACGGTCACCCAGGGGGACGGTCACCCAGGCGGACGGTCACCCAGGCGGACGGTCACCCAGGCGTTTTCCTGTCACCCTCCCACAGTGGCTGAGAGGGAGCCTGAGCCTCTGACCCGCTCGGTGGGGCCTGAGACTTTGGCCGGCGGCCCGTTTCGGTGTCCTCCTGGGCGGTCCTCACAGTCCTCGCTGGCTTCTGTCCTCGTGGACGGGGCTGGGGAGGCGGCGGCAGCCGGCCCCACGCTGGAGTGAGGCCTCGGGCCCGTGCTGGCCCCCGCCGTGTCCCCGCCCTCACGACCGTGGGGTGGACTGGACCCGAGGTCACAGAATGGGCAGCGGACGTGTCGGACGGAACGCGCCCGGTGCCCGGCCCGTGGACAGGTGGGTCCTCCCGGGCTGCAGGCGGGCTGCGTGGATGTCTCCGTCCGGCCGAATGTTCCAGCCCCTCGCCGCCTGACCCCTCAGAGCGGTGACTCGTCACTCGCACCTCGTGAGGGTCGTGCGGGGCACACTCGCGTGTGGACCGTCACATCTCAGCACCGCCTCTGGCACTGCGTCCTGACCGCGCCGACCCGAGGTGACCCTCAGGCAGGGGGCGCCGCCGGGAGGTGGGCCTCGAGGGCGTGCATGGTCTCTGCGCCCAGGAGGCGTCTTCAGGGGCGGGGGGCGCGGGGGGCATCGTCAGCCGAGTGCAGCTCCACTTTCCTCCGCAGGGCGCCCTGGCGACCGTCCCCCGACGGGCTGCTGGCTGCGGGATGCGTCCTTCCTCAGAGTCCGGTGGCCACAGCGTTGTCCAGGAAGTAGGAGCCAGCAATCTGACTAGCTCCTTGTTGGGGACCCGTGACTTCGAGGTCTCCCTGGGGTGAGGAAGGGGCGCTGCTGTTCCTGGGGGACACGGCCACTTGGGGACTCTCAGCGGGTCTGTGCGGTCCCTGCTGGGCACGCCCACCCGGGCTGGGGGCGATGTGCGGCCAGCACCTGTCCCGCAGGCCATAGGTCGCTCCCGCCAGGGTCCCGCCCTGGGACTGCCAGCCACCGCGAAGCTAGTGACAGTGGCTGTTACTGCCGAGGAGCGGAATGGCGATCTCGCTTTGCGGTTCCACGTGGTGGTGCTCGGAGTGTGTCCACTTCACGTTTAATTGGCGTGTAGGCCACCAGGCGTGCATTACGGCGTGTGAAATTTATTTCTACAATAAGTTTACCGTTAACTGAGAGGAAAAATCAAGAGAAAAATAATACATCTTATGCTATAATTACATAATAAAGTTTGAATTAGAAATATCGCTTGGCCCACGTGCGTCCTCTGGGAAAACCTTGCGAGCCAACACCTCAAGTCGCTTTTGTCCCCTGACACCAGGGCCGGGTGGACGTGGGGTGTGTTCTAAAGTGGAACCACCTGGAAGGTCAGGGCTGCCGAGAACTTCCCTGCCCTGAGCCGAGCAGAGCCGGTCGGACCCTCCGGGCTGAGGGGGCGTGGGCGCTGACGGGGAGGAAGCGAACCTTCCTCTCTGTGGAAATGGCTCACGGGGTGAGTGTCCTGCTCTGGAAGGCGGCCGCCCACCGTGCCCCCTGGTCTGGTGTCACGCTGCAGAGTGGACGATCACCCTCAAACCGAAACACAAGTGACAGAGGTCTGGCCTCCCTAGTTCCAGCAAGAGAAGCTTGGAGTTTTTACCCATAACCTACACGATTCTTCAGAGGATGAACACATCCCCACCCAGGTCAGCGACTCCTGTGACCCAGTGACTCAGGCCTGAGACTGGAAGGGAATTGGGAGTGTCCGTGGCATATCGGCGTCCCCAGCCCTCCCGGCTCCTCCTGTGGGTGGAGGTGCAGGACTCAACGTGGACGATGCTGACCCCTCATCTGTGGACAGGGGCACAGTGCCAAACAAGGGGATGTCTCGATGTGTATTGTAGGGTGGCTGGGGTCAGTTCTCCCTATGAGGTCCCCTGGGCCTGCTGGGACCTGCCTCCCTCTTGGGTGTGGCCTGGATCCACGCGGGCCGACCCGAGCTTGCCCGAGCAGACGGGACCACTGCATCTCAAATTGTACAGGGGTGTCGTCCGCAGCGCCCATCACCGTCAGGACGGGGTCTGTGGCCTGCGCTACTGCGTCCACCCGCCCCCCATCCCGCCTTCTGACAGGCACGTTCTCACCAGCAGCATGTGCAGCGTTCCAGATCTTTCAGGAACTGAGCAAGCAAAGCAGAGTCTCTAACTGATGTTCCAGTGGGGACAGCGGAT
>NW_006440135.1:3974236-3975076 GCF_000325575.1 Pteropus alecto | reverse complement strand
TCACCGTCAGGACGGGGTCTGTGGCCTGCGCTACTGCGTCCACCCGCCCCCCATCCCGCCTTCTGACAGGCACGTTCTCACCAGCAGCATGTGCAGCGTTCCAGATCTTTCAGGCTGAAACTGAGCAAAGCAGAGTCTCTAACTGATGTTCCAGTGGGGACAGCGGATGCCGACAGCACCTGGCCTTAGGCAGGATGGAGAGAAAGCAAAGCCTAGTGTTCAGGTTAGAACGCGAATGTGGCTTAGTTTGTAAAGCGGGAAGCGGAATTAGCCCTTGGTGAAGAGAGGGTACCCACGGAGTGAGAACGCCGACCTCCGCTTCCCACACAACCCGCTCCATCTTCACAGTCAGGGCGGCAGGACAGACAGCGGCACAGGTGTCTCATCCACCGCAGATGGCAGTGCCTTGCGGGGGGAGGGCAGGGCCCGGGGACCCACGTGCTCACCAAGGCCACGCAGCTCAGACTCACCCAGCAACCCTGCGGGGAGCAAGCGAACTCGCTTATCCTGCGCAAGGGGAAGCTGAGGCACAAGGCTGTCGGGTGGGGAGCAGGTGGGTGCTTGAGCCCAGCTGGAGTCACTCTCCTGGGCTCCGGGCAGTGCAGGCGCCACCTCCCAGGCCTGCGGCTCAGGAGGGCTGTCTCTGACACGTGGCCTACTCAGGAAAGGGCTTGGGACACAGGTTGGCACAAGGCCTGCGCCAGGAAGCAGTACGAGCCAGTCGTGTAGCCTAATGGCGTGACCCCCGCCTCCAGGTGACGACCACGGGGACCTTCCTGCCTGCGCTGACCTGGCAGCTGGGGATGCGTGGGAGGCCTGTGAGCACCACGCCCCTCACTG
>NW_006440135.1:3963989-3973922 GCF_000325575.1 Pteropus alecto | reverse complement strand
TCCCCACCCCTCCAGGCCCATCCAACCCCCCTCCACGCCCCCTCACGGCCCCCCTCGCCTCCTCCCCGTCCAGGGCGCCCCCACCACCAGGCTCTCGGACCCACGTGGATGTCACCACCGCTTGCCTGCTAGAGCCCCCTTCGCGTCTTCGTGAACCCTCCCTGCACGTGCGCCCCACTGTGCGGTCCCAGGACGGCTTGGTGGGAGGGGACAGGGCTTCAGGCAGCTCAGGGCCCAAGCACAGGCCAGTGAGGCCCAGGGAGGTGGACGCCTCATCAAACTCACTGCCGCCCCGCCCATCCCAGGAGACTCTGGGCCGAGTGCTCTGCGTAAGTGGAGAGGGCCGGCTGGCAAGCCTACTGTCCCATGAGGCACCCAGACAGAGGGTGGCCCCACTTGACATGGACAGCAAGGGCCACTATGGGCACTGGTGCCAGGCGACAGACTCACCGGTCGTGCCCCGGCCAGGGGAGCACTTGGCCCACATGCGCCCTTCCCTCCAGGTCCTCAGAGAACTGGCTGTCCTGACTTGGTCTCTTGATGTCACCACGGGGACCAGTGACGCCAGTGACTGAGGGAGGCAGGGAGGAAACAGGCCGACGTGGGCGTGGTGTTTGAGGCCTGGACCAGGGCTGCTGGCGGCGGAGTCTGTGCCCGGGGCGGGTCTGGGGACATCCCTCGGGCGTCCCCTGGTTCAGCCTCAGTTGACTGGGTTTCACCATGAGGGTGCAATGGAGCAGGCGGCTGACCAGATGGAGACACTCCCCTTGTAGCTCCCTGGGGGTCTGGCTGCTGAAGCCCCCAGTGCCCCGAGCAGCCCCCCACAGATTCGTGTGCTCCCGAACTCGACAGTAGGACGACGACGTCACGGGCACTTCTGCGGCGTGACAAAGCTGGTTCACGACCGCATTGCGCTGCTGTGTCACTTACGCCAGTGTCAGGAAAATGGGAGTCAGGGGACCGGCGTGGACGCGGGTGACGCGCTTCCCGCCAGACCCCCACGGTCAGGCCACACAAGCGCACCGGGCAGGACAGGACCTCAGGGAGTGGCCGGTTCAAGGGATAACACTGCCAAGCGCGGTGGCTTCCTGCTCTGTCCCCTTTAGGACAAAGGTGAGCGCCTGGCACCCGCGGAGAAGCCCGTCCTGTGCAGACCCCGCGGTGTGAGAGTTGTCACGTGGCTGTCCTCGGCCTGTCAGACCGTGGGGAGCGGGACACAGTGGGCTGTTCGGAGGGTTTCGGGGCGTCTTCTGGGCATGGGGAGGCAGTGCCCCAACATAGGCCTGACGGGGTCCCGATCACCCACTCAGGCACTTCATCACCTCTTAAAGACCCCGTCTGCAAGGGAGGCCACCCGTTTGGTTGCTGTGACTGTGCAGCCACAGGACAGGTGCGTCCTGGGCTCTAGGCTCTGTCTCCCAGCCATGCATAGGGGTGACTCTGCACCCTGGGCCAGCGAGGGAGGAGCCCGTGTGTCCTAGGCTGTCACGGCAGACCAGGTGACACCAAAGTGCTGTGAGTGGCCGCGGCCCTCAGGTGATCGGTGGGAGTTTGTCACAGTGCTGTTCCTCGGGGAGAAGCCCCCTGTGTGGTGTCCGCACTGACGGGGCCACGTGTTCCTGCCTCAGGAGCACGTGTTGGTGACAAGGGATGTGCCGACTTTGGCCAGCCGAAGCATCAGTGGAGGAACGGTCATCACCCTCGTGAATTTGTGATGATCCACTGAACTCCCACGAGACCCAGCTGTCTCTCACACAGGCCACAGGGGCCGTGGTCACCGCCCTGCATGGCTCACGGGTTTGACAAGCCCTTGTCTTTGTCAGAAGAGCAGCTCGAATGCCCCCACCGGCCTTGCCCACCTCCAGGGCGCTCGCCCCAGAGTCGGCTCCACCCCAGAGCCGGCGCTCGCCCCAGAGCCCGCTCCACCCCAGAGCCGGCGCCACCCCTGTGACCCAAGTGAGCAGCCACCTGGGAGGAGGCCCAGGGACACGCGGGCAGGGAACGGTGGGCTGAGTCTTTGAGGATGGAGGTCGTCTCTCCATCCACCCATTCTCCAGCGCGGAGGCCTGCGCTCTGCCCCTCCCTGGGGACAGGCGCGTGGGTGAACCCGCGGGGCCCTAGCTCGCTGCGCTGCTGTCCCGCAGGCCAGCGCTTTGACTTCATTTCACACGGCCGACCTGTCCCGGTTGAAAACCCAGAGTCGCTCCCAGTTGCTCAGAGCCACGGTGACGCCGGCACTCAGGGCACACGCCGTCGGGCGCCACACCGCAAGTCCCAAGTCCGCCTCAAAGCTGCACGGTGCCTGCCAGCCCCGCCCGCTGTCCCCGGCTCCTGTCAGTAAAGGCCGTGACGTCTCGCGGGGCTTTTGTGCGCATGGCCCGGCCTCCTGGGCCAGAGTCTGTGCCTGACGCCTGGGACTCTGGGACTTCAGGCTGGTTCTGGGTTTTACAGTGGTGGCAGGTGGGAGGCGGCAGGTTCTTTCCAGCCGGGAGGGGCCACACGGGAAGGGCAGTGGGAAATGCAGAGAGGTTGGAGGTCCGACACGGCCCGCTGGGGGACGCTGCTCACGGCCCAAAGCCGCACCTCCGACGGGCCGAGGCCCCGGGACTGTGAACCCGGTTGCACTGTGGGTCGGCCCGCGACAGGCTCAGCCGGAGAATCCGGTTCCCAGGACTGAGCCCCAGCTCCTGCAGACAGGGCTTCCTTCGGGCCGGCACAGGGGCGGCCTGGGCCTAGGGTGGGGGCGGGGTCTCAGCGCCTTGCCGCGTGAAGCGGCCTAAACAGGCACGGGCTCTGGATGACCACAGGTGACAGTGAGTAAGTATCTCGTTATGTGGGCCATAGACCACCCTGCTCCGGTTACCATGGCAACAGGGTCATTAGTGCCTTCCCGTCTAATCAGATCAGGGAACTCATTCGGGATTTCGGTCCTGCAGCCCCCGCTGCCCGGTGAGCAGCCGTGTGGGTCAGGGCGCGTGGGCGACGCGTTCGTCCGCAGAGGCGTCCACTCTCACCCGGACACGGGGCTTCTAGAAGGCTGTGGGCAGGACCAGCGAAACATTCAGGGTCCGCCCACGGCCGGGAGCAGGAGGGGACGCGCGGGAGCACAGATCGTCACAGCCACCACAGCCTCTGCTTCTCACGGTGTCCGCTCTGTCTGGCTGGCCTGGGGCTGCCACTGCTTTCCCAAGCTCCCCGAGGCCCCGCACGACACCAGCCCGGCCCCTTCAGGGGCGCTTCCGGTCACGCCCCGACGAGACACCTCCATCTGAGGCCCCTGCCCCTCGCCTACTTCCCAAGGCAGTGCCCACGCCCCTCCAGGAGGAGCGACAGCCCCACGCAGCGTGGACCAGGTGGACGAGGACTTTTTGCCCTGAAGGTCTAACAGCCGGAAGGGCCTTGCCCTGAGCCCTGCCACGTGCTGGAGAATGTGGGTGGTCAGCGGACACGCGGGGTGACTTGGCGTCCTGAGCGCTCTGACGCGTGGGGCTGGACCCTGTCCTGGTCCTTTACGCACTTGTCTCATTAAACATGAGATCCTGGGGGCGGGGGTGGGGTAGTGTCTGGTGCTGTAGACTGTTGGTGTCACTCGCAGTAAGGACGTTAATTATGTCCCCTTTCAGAGTGCTCTGACGAGAGGCGGGCACTGGAAACCCAGGCGGAGAAGAGGAAATGCGGGTTCACGGAGCGCTCCCAGGCGCTGGAGCTGCAGGCGGTCGGCCGGGGCGGCGGGGCCGCCGTCCACACTCCCCCTTCCTTATATGTACCTCTGCATTTAAATGGCAGGCTGCCGTTATTTTGAAGTATCTGTTTATTTATTTATACCTCGCTCCTTCACAAAGGAACGTCCTCTCACTATCCTGCAATGGTTCATTTGCTGCCCACCAGGATCCACCAAAAGCCAGCAGCGGGTTAGGGTCCTGGTGGGTGAGCGCTGAGGCCACCACACTTGCCAAGTGATGGGTGGCCATGCAGTGAGAGATGCAGGTGCCCCGCCCAGGTCTCAGACGGTCTCTGTGATTCAGGCTTTGGGAAGCCAGAGTCTATTTTATATACAAGGACAACATTTTGAAATGAACTTGATGGCAAGTGGCCTGCATTGGGAAATGAGAGAATCTGCCTCTTCTTCGGTCTGTCTCCTTATTTCATAGATTCTTACATTTCCTCGAGTGGGCGTGTCTGTGTCAAAGATATTCAAAACAAGGATGTTACATCAAATTAGGGAAGAACATGTTACATGTCAGGGCTTATAACTTATTTTGTGCTTGAAACCAGAAGAATAAAATGAATACTTTCTGGTTTCCAGAAGTGGGTGATTGGAAACACTGTAACAACGTGGTTTTGTATCGTTGGGGAGGGGGAGGGGGCCCTCGGATCGAGGCACGGGAGGCGGCGCCTTCGCCTGGCCTGCTCTCTCCCCTGCTGGAAACAGAAACAGGTGAAAAGCTTCAAATGCGCTGATGACCCCAATCAGCCCGCGGCCTGAGGGAGGGACCGGTTCACTGGACAGCGCGTGGGCCCGGGTGCTCCTCTGGGACAGCAGCACCGCCCGAGGGACCCCCCTTCCCAAGGGAGAACGCCCGGGCCGGGCCGGGTCCTCAGGCCGCAGGGCCCTGCCTGCAGCCGCAGCTCTGTGGCCTGTGCGGTGCTTCCTGCGGGCTCGGCCGGTCCTCCAGAAGAGGGACAGTCTGCCTGAGGATCCCACCGGGAAGACAAAGGAGGGGAGAGCGAGGGGCTGTCTCCCCGTTCCAGTCTGTGCTCCTCGGCCCTGCAGCTCTGGGCGGGGTGAAGTGAGGTTTCACCGGGTGTCCAGGGGCACTGTCCCCAGCCTCACTCCCGTTTACTCCCCTGGGATCCTCAGCTGCCGGCCTGCCCTGGTCACCAGCAGGGCCGCCAGATGGAAGGCAGCCGTCCCAAGGGCAAGAAGGGAGGGAGGCTCACTCCGCTGGGCCACGGCTGCCTCCCTGGGTCCCGTGGGCCCCGGCTGGGTGCGTGTGCAGCTCCTGCCCCACAAACCTCTGAGAGCCTCTTGTCCCGGGCTGGCCCGGCATCTGTTTCTGGAACAATCTCTGCGGCCGCCCCACGTCCACCTGTGTGCCCGGCCAATTGTCACTACCTGAGTGCCAGACAGGAAGGGCCAGGTGTGAACCCTAAATTTTAAAGTTCTCCCTGTCTTCGGTGCCTCCTCCCCTCTTCCCGGCCACCTGGTCACAAAGATGGGGCCACAGCGGAAAGGGAGCAGCCACCGGAGGCCCACAGACCAGCGGGAGCAGAGGTGAGCCCGCTGCCACCACAGAGGACGCTGACGACCCAGAGGTGCCGATGACAGCATATGCGTGCACTGGTGCCAACCCCCTGCCACAGAAGGGTCTGTCCCCAGTGCCCGGAGGCCTGAGGGCCACCGTGGAGCGGGCGGCGTGCCCCCCACTTGCAGGGTGGGAACGGGGTTCTTGTCTCAGGTGGGAGTGGCCGCGGAGCTGCTCGGTGTTCAGGCCGCCCCGTGAGCTCGGGCTAACGCTCCATGGAGGGGTTGCCATCATCGGTTCAGTAATTAAGGTCTTATCTGCAGCCCGGGTGTGAATGGTGGTCACACGTGTGGGACAGGCCCTGCCCCTTGCTGGTGAGGCCACGTGAGCACGCAGAGGCATAGGAGGGACAAGGCAGGGGGTCCGGGGAGGCCCAGAACCGGCTCCCCATTCCAAGTCGCACTCAGAAACCCAGTTGGGGTGCTGGGACGTGGACTCTGGGGCCAGGAGGGTGTCTGTCCCGCTCCAGGACTGCGTGTCCAGTGCACTGCTGTCTGGAAGGGGGCTCGTTCGGGCGGGCCCAGCCCACAGTTCCTCCGGGACAGGCTGGGGCTGTCGCACCGGCTGTCTCCCCCGGGACACTGGGCACTGCCCCGCCGCCCCCTCTGGCCCTCCCGCCCCTGCTCAGGCACCAGCCCAGCCAGGGGGAGAGCCTGCTCTAGAGGGTACTGAACGGCACCCGGACTCCACGAAATATGCTTGCGTGGACTGTGTGTGAGCGCCTGGGCGTGCCTGTGTGTGAGTATGCACGTGCACGGGTGGACGTGTGCCTGTGTGTGAGCATGCACGTGCACGGGTGGACGTGTGCCTGTGTGTGAGCATGCACGTGCACATGTGGGCGCCTATCTGTGAGCATGCACGTGCACGGGTGGACGTGTGCCTGTGTGTGAGCATACACGTGCACAGGTGGATGTGTGCCTGTGTGTGAGCATGCACGTGCACGGGTGGACGACGTGTGCCTGTGTGTGAGCATGCACGTGCATGGGTGGACGTGTGCCTGTGTGTGAGCATGCACGTGCACTTATGGGTTGTGTGTCAGTGCATGTGAGCATGCGTGTGCACATGTGGACTGTGAGTGTGCACACATGCATGCGCAGTGGGAGGTCCCCTTCTCAGATCTCCCGGGAACGGTTCAGTGACCCAAACCTCTCCGCGACCTCTCCTCCCGGTGAGCCCTCAGCCTGAGTCCCTGAGACCTTCCGTGTTCTTCCGCTCACGTTCAGCCTCTCCCCATCCTGCCTCTGGTGCTGGGGGAGCTAAGCGAAGCCCCGAGGCTGTGGGCCCCCAGGGACGGTGCCGGCGTGAGGTCAGGATGCTGGGAGGTGCCGGGTGGAGCCTGGCGCAGGTGTAACCATGGGTGTAACGTGCCGTGCGCGTTCTGCAGAGTGAGATCTGCTCCGTGGCACCCACGTGTCCACGCCCACCCACTGGTCCCCTGTGTTTCTATTCCCAGAAATGCCCCTAACTTCATGAGCTTATCTCTGAGTCTTCCTGATGCAAAATTGCTCCCTGCCAAGTCCAGTTAGGTCACTGAGATGTTAAATCATCACATGAAAACCACCTTTCCTCTGGGCCCTGGGGTTTGTTCCTGCTGCCTGGTGGATTATTGGGTGCTTTATGTCCATCCTCGGCCACCCCGTCCCAGGCGGACCTTCCAAATTCGAAACCGCAGCCCTCGTCTGCCTGCCTAGGCGACCGTGGTCTTCCTGCCCCCCGGGGGCTGCAGCGAATGACCTGATGCGCCCCTCTGCTCGCTGCCCCCCACCTGCGGCTCTCCCCAGTCCAGCCACATTGGAGACGCCCTCGGTGTTGCTGCCCCTGCCTCAGCCCCGTACCCCACCCTCTGTATCCCCTGCTAAAATGAGCACTGCCCCTTCCGGTGGGTGCCCTCCCCGCCAGCCCCTCCCTCCACCTTTGTCTGGCTCCGTCTGTCACAGTCTGACCTGCTCACTGAGACCGCAGCACGGGCCGGCTGTGGGCCTCACTGCTCACCGCAGCGGGGAGGGGGATGAAGACGGAGAACATGCGGAACCTTCTGGAAAGCTTCCAGAATCGCTGTGGGCCTCTCCTGCTCTCCCCCCGACCCTGCCCACGAGCGGTGCCATCAGCTGGGGCCCGGAGTGGGCAGCTGCCCGGGACAGAGGGACGTGGGGCTCGCACGGGGCTGTGCCCGTGACTCCAGCAGCCTGTCCCTCGATGGTCTGATGAGATGATGAGCACAGGCCTTGGGGAGCAAAGGCGTAACGCCCTGCGGTGGCACCCTTCCTGCCCGCATGCCCCTTCCCGTGTGGCCTGGCTCTGTCCCCCTGAGAGCTGGCATCCCTAGTCGGGGGCCGCCCTGCCCAGGGGGTCCACGTCCTCACCAGGGCAGCAGTGGGGAGGAGGTGGCCATGCAGACATGCAGCTCCTCCTCTGGGAGGCACCGAGTGACCATGTCCCCGTGACAACAGTGGCATGGGCACGCGTGCTGGGCGCAGCCGCTCCGGCTACCGGCGCGGGCCAGGGTTTGGCAAAGCATGGAAGCCGTCCTTGGTCTAATTCTTGCTTTGGGCATCCGGCACCTGCCTGCATCTTGGGTTCAGGTCAAGGCGTCGAGGCTGTCGCTGTGTGGGCCTGAGTCCCACCCTGGAGCGAGCGGTCCTCAGGAGGAGGTCTGGGGGCCTTCCCTCACCCCGGGCCGTGGGGCAGGACTCCAGCTTCTCGAAATCCGGAGTGGGCTCGGCTGACATCTGAGCCCCCGAGGAGATGCCCGGCCCTCTGTGGGAAACATGGGGGTGCCCAGGGCTTCCTCGGGCACGATGCACGGGGGCCTGCCTGCCCCCCAGGATTCAGGTCACCCTCCCACCTCCACCCCGAGGGGCAGGGTCTTTTGGGGAAAAGGCATTGTTCTTCACAGGTATTTCTTCATAAAGGAGATGCCAGACAGTGTGGACGCTCCGCAGGCTTCCCCTTCCTTCTGCTCCCTTCCTCCCTGCCAGCCTCCTCTCCTCCCCCTCCCCCATGGGCCCCGTTGTCCCTGTTCCCTTGTGACAGGGCCCAGACCAGGGTCAGATTGAAAGGTCACTGCTCTCGCTTCCCTGGCCGGGCTGCCTCCCCCTGGGTAAGGGGCTCTCTGGCTTCTTCAACTCAGTGGAAAGAAACGCCGAGGCCACTGTCACCTTAAGGGCGGTGGCAGCATGAAAGGGACAGCAGCTGACCCCAGATGAAGGGCTCCCATAGAGCTGCAGGAAGGAGGTGGCACCTTCTGGGGAGGGCTGGGACCCCGTCTGCCTCCGCCGCACCAGCGCCCGCAGGCAGGGCGCCAAGCCCTCCGGGAAGGCCGCGCGGGCACCAGGCACAGAGGCCACCACGCGGTCAGCTGGACACCGCAGGAGGGAACGGACTCAGTTTTCCTCGGTCTCCTATTATCTGCCTTGGGAGACAATCTGCCCATCCCAACAGGTGACCAGTGCGACAGAACGGAGCTCTGAGCCTGCTCGCCGCTGCTCTCCCTCCTCATTCTCTCTGCAGGAGATGGAGGGCAGATGGAGACAGGACAGAGGTGGGGGGCGGGGAGGGAGGGAGGGGCCGAGAGGACGCGGGATGGAGGGACAGAGGGAGACACCAGGCCGACTGCAGCAGCATCGCAGGCGGGCGGCCGTCGGAGAGTAGGTGGCATAAATCGCAGGCACGGTCTCAGGAGACAACCACTTTAAATCTTAATTGGTTGCCTTTTAAATATCATTTAAGGGCCGGCTTCCCTGCCTCTCTCTCTAGTTAAGAAGGTGCCGTGTCAAACTCTATTATTACCTTGCTGGACGTCTCTCTTTCAAGTTAAAAAAAAAAAAAAAAGGAAAAGAAGAAAAAAGAAAAAAAATGGAACCATCAGCAGCAGTTGGAGGGTCGATAAAGCTTTTAGATTTGGAGACGGTTTCCGGGAGCCCATTTCCCGCGGCTAAGAGTTGTTAATGGAGCTTAAGGAATTATCTCAGCCGCGCCCGCGCCGCCGTATATTTCCCGCGCCTGGTCCCCTGTCGGCTCCGGATCTGCTGCTGTCAGACTCGCTTAATGAAAAGTAACGCGCCGCTGATTACAGTTTTATTTGGGCTCTATGTAAAGAGCGCCGTTAATTTAGCACCCTCCTTGGTGTGTTTGAATTCGCCACGCCTGAGTGGCTGAGCGCGTCGGTCCCCAGCTCCTTTCTTCCCTGACAGCCTCGCGGCGAGCGAGGTGGGGCCGCGCCCAGGAACCGCGCGCCACCCCCACAACGCTTAGGCTGCCCCCGTCGCCTCCTCCCCGCCCCCGGGCCACCCTCGCCTGACCCCCACCCCCGCCCCGGGAAGTTAGGTCAGAGGGCGGGGCAGGTGCATAAAGCGAACCTTCCAGAGTGTGCCCCCAAAGGTCAGGGGTGTGGGGCGATGTGACAGCCCCAGCTTCGGGCGTCCTTTGGAGTCCCCGTGGGATGAAGCTGAATCCCCCCTTCCCCACCTGATGTCTTTCACAATTCTGCAGTTTAATCAAATAGGCCGCTTTTAGTCGGCCAGTTCCGCCGAGAAGTGGGGGCCCCGGCCGTGTGGGTCGCTCTGGCCTGGGCCTCAGGGACAGCTCGCACCACGCACGGTGCTTCAGCGCGGGGCGCCCGGGGCAG
>NW_006440135.1:3953820-3963871 GCF_000325575.1 Pteropus alecto | reverse complement strand
TGCGCCCGAATCCACAGCCGCGGTCCCGCCTCGCCGCGCCGCGCCGCGCGCGTCCGCGAAGCCTTGTTTTTTGCTGAAAATGCCTTGGCTTTGTCTCGGGCTGGGCTGGGTGCGCTCGGGCGGCCGCATTAAAATTCCTGGCGCCCCAGCCTTGGCCGCAGCGTCTCCCCTGAGACTCCACTTTCGCTATTACTGTCAAGTACCCTTGACTCTTTATTTTTGCCCTTTTATCTATTACAACTAATTCGAGTTCTTTTGCCCTTTTCAGTCTAAGACGTGGCTTTCTGCAAAGCCTCCCCCTGCCAGCGGGCGCTCGCAGCGCCGAGCCTTTAGAAATTGAGGGGTTTACTGTCAAAATGAAAATTTCACTTCAAATTATCTTGGCTGATGCTCGCTCGCCAGGCCGGGGGCTCCCGCCGCCGCCTTTTGACAGGCACGTCAGCGGCGAGCTTCCGGATCTCGATAATATCATCCAAGAGAGGGAAAGTCAATACGGTGACAGCGCGCGGGCGGGTACAGTCCAATTACCACGCACTGCCCCGGCCTCCTCCGCGCGGCGGCCGGTCCCCACGCAGGGTCCAGGAAGCGCTCCCTCCGCTCCAGGTCTGGAGTTCGGGGTCCCACCGCTGGGTTGGGGGACGGGCCGAGGTCCAGCCATCAAGGTCCCACCACTCAGGGTGCCCCCGAGCGCAGGCGACCGGCCTCTGTCTGGCCGCGCGGTTTCTCTCCCTCGGATGCGTGACTCGGCCCGCGCGGCCTGGTCCCATCCGCCAGCTTTCCAGCGCTTCCGGCCCTGACCCAACAGATGCCCAGTCCAGTCTCGCAGTCGCAGGAGAAAGCCCTGGCCTCGCCTGTCCCTCGAAAGCTGCCTGCGGGCCCACGAGAGAACTCGTGTCTCCTCGGTTGCCCATCTGTCCGCGTCCTGGGCAAGGGCCACCATCACTTTGTCACTGCAGCCCTGGGCAGCTCCGCCCCTGCGGGCTCCTCACCGGGGACTTGAATGAGGCCTTAGGCAGAGGGCTCGTAGCTAGGGGCAAGCCCCAGTCCAGGCGCACCGAGTTCCACGCAGCCCTCGCGGGGCCCTGGCTCAGGGCCCGGCGCCCCGCACGGGTGGGGGTGGGGAATCTGGTTTCAGGGCAAACCAGGGTCTGCATCGCGCACAAAGCTAGGCGAGGCGGGGCAAGGCCCGGGTCCTCCCTCTCCCCGCCGCTCCAATTACTCTTGGGGTTCTTTTCCTAATCCCTACCCAGACCCTGACCCTGCCCACCGCCTCGGCCCCCACCTCGAGGCCTTTTAGCTCCCCCTCGGGTCTGCGGCCTACGTGCACTTCCCGGTCCAGAGCCGATGCTCACAGTGAGGACTCGTTACCCGCGGGGCGCGGGGCCCCGGAGGGAGGGGGCGGGGCTCGGGGCCGAGCGGGGCGCCGGGAGGCCGCGCACTCCCGCGAGCGTGGTCCGAGGGTGGGCGGCGGTGTCCTTCCCCTCCTCCGGGGCACAGTCCCAGGGAATTTAGGAAGTTTAAAAGTTATTCTAATTAATCTGGCCAAAGAAACTCCCATTTTCTCAAAATACCGGACCATGGTCGTGGAGGGGAATTTTAAAGTTTTGGGTCTCTCATCCACTTCCATTATGGAATTCAACAGAATCCGGCAAGTTTACCTTGACTGTGTTTTAGAAAATGGCTTGACCGACCATGTCTTGGGCTCTGCAAGCCCCCAGCGGCCCGGAGCCCCTTCCCCACTGCTCCCCGTGGGTGTCGGCCCCTTCCCTCCGCCCAGTTCTCAAATCCCTACATTGGAAAGGTGTTCATTTTGCAATGCAAACATCATCACTCCATTTTATTGACTTTGTTATATCAGCCTCTGAAGCAGGCAATTATCGGTGCGAACATACTTTTAAAAAACATAATTTTATCGAGTTAAGAATGTGCAATAGTGTGAATTCGGTGCAGGTGTTGCGGTGAGTTCCGCGCTGAGGATGAGATCAGGTCAACAGGCTGAGGGTCCTCGCTGGGACACGGTGTGCCTCACACCCAGGAGGCAGGACACAGACGAAGCTTAGGAGCCGAAATGTTCTCTCCGTGTAAACTTTTGGACGTAAACTTTATGCTTCAGGGCGGCTGCCTTCTGCTCTGGGAGCAGCCCTATCCCACTGGTCCCCGAGTTTGGGAAAGGCCAGGACGGTCACCCGCCCTGGCGCGACAGATGGGGTCTCGTTGGTGGTCCCGGAGACCGAGTCCAGCCCCTCCCTCAGGGTAGGCGGGCGGCCTGAGCTTGGCGCTCTCCGCTCTCCGCTAGCTTTGGAAACAGTACAAAAGGAGTCTCGGACGTGCGGGCTCGCACCGAGCACTGGGAGTCGCGCCCCGTCAGGCGCAGAAGGGCTTCCCGCTGGCCTTGGGCGCCGCCAGAATCCTTGGCGGAAAGGCCAGGACGGTCACCCGCCCTGGCGCGACAGATGGGGTCTCGTTGGTGGTCCGGGAGACCGAGTCCAGCCCCTCCCTCAGGGTAGGCGGGCGGCCTGAGCTTGGCGCTCTCCGCTAGCTTTGGAAACTCAGTACAAAAGGAGTCTCGGACGTGCGGGCTGGCACCGCGCACCGGGAGTCGCGCCCCGTCAGGCGCAGAAGGGCTTCCCGCTGGCCTTGGGCGCCGCCAGAAGCTCCTTGGCGGGGCCAGTGGCCTGGGCGTCGTGGGGCGCGGCGGCGGGCGGGAAGGAGCGCGCCAGGGGCGACGTCAGCACGTTGGCGCCCGCCCCCAGCGAGCGTCCCAGCGGCCCCGCGTCCAGGAGGGCGCCCTTGGCGGTGGCCCAGGCCTGGTTCAAAGTGCTGTGCCTGAGGATGGGGTCGTGGAAGACTCCGTCCACCCAGTTTCTGAGACTGGTTACCGGGGAGTCTTGGTGCCTGTCCAGGGCACTGGCGGAGGCCGGGGCCGCAGGTGAGGACGAGGCAGGCGCCAACGAGACGGCCGCAGGGGCGGCGGGGCCTTGGCGCTTGAGCATGCACGACGGAAACTCAGTCTGGCTCAGGTTGGTGGCGGCGGCTGCGGTAGCCGTGTGCGCCAGGGACCAGATGCGTGGTTTGACCTCAAGCCCCGCTGTCGCCCCAGCCTGGGCAAAGCCCATCTTGGCCTCGCAAGCCTGCGGGCCGCCCCCGATGCCGAGCTGCTGCTCCGGCCCCACCGCCACGCTCCGGAGGCAGCTCCGGGCCCTCTCCAGGTCCTGGTCCAGGGCGGCCCCGCCACTGGTGGCCAGGGGCATCCGGAGAGCGCCCGAGGCCTCTTTCCCGGGGGCACCGGGACCCTCGGGTGCAGCAGGAAGGCGCTCCAGGCCGCCGTCCAGGGGCTGGAAGGGTGGCTTCAGCTCACACTCTGGGGGCTCTGCCTCCAGTGGGTCGAAGTCCTCCAAGTCGCTGAGCTCCAGATCCTTCTCCTCTTTGCTGACTGTCTCTGCCCAGGAGAGAGAGAGAGTGGCCAGTGGAGAGAGAGAGGGTGCGAATTAACCAGACCGGTTTCCTTTTTCCTCCACCTCTGCGCCCATGGCCATGGGGCCTGACTTTAGAGCTAGGTAAAGCACCCACGCCTTTCTTCGGGACTCCCATCTCCCCCAAACTGGCAATACCTGAGAGTGGATTTCAGCCTCCGATTACTGGGGGGTGGGGCGGGGGTGTCTAATGTTCTAGAAGAGATGTTGGCTTTCTTTACACGTGCTCCTGGCTCACCCCCACAGCCCGCCCCCACACCCGCACGGGCCCTTGCTCGGGTCAGCTCATTCACTGGATGCCCGGCTCCCAAGGGTGCACTGCCTTCAGCCACCCTAGAACCCCCAAAGAAGGCACAGGGAGGTCTGCCCTCACGGCCCGCTTGGGCTTCACCAACCTCTACCCACCTTCGTTCTTGGTGCTCTTGAGGGGCTCCTCCCGGGGGTCTTCCTCCGCCCCCTCGTCTTCCTCGCCCTCCCCAAAGGGCCGCTTCTCATCCACACACTTGTTCCTCGGCGGCCACGTCATCTTGTTCTCCTTCTTGAGGCGCCGGCGCGCGTTGGCGAACCAGGTGGAGACCTGCGTGAGGGTCATCTTGGTGATGATGGCCAGCATGATCTTCTCGCCCTTGGTGGGGTAGGGGTTCTTGCGGTGCTCCTGCAGCCAGGCCTTAAGCGTGCTGGTGGTCTCGCGCGTGGCGTTCTTCCGCCGCGTGCCGCTGTCCATGGTGCTATACCTGGAGATGGGCGGGGCAATGGGGCGCCAGCCTGCCTTGGCCCAGATTAGTCACCGGGTTGTTCCAGGCGAGGCCCGGCCGGCTTTCAGTCCCCAGCGTGTCGTGGGGGTGTGTTTATGGTGGTAAGACCTGGGTCGGGACCGCAGGGATTGCCGGTTTGGGCCCGAAGTCTAAGAGAATATTTATGTTTCATTAAATTTACATGGAATCTGGGCTGCTTCGCGAGCCACAGAAGCCTTGAGTGGGGCACGGGCGGAAGGCCCAGCCAGGTGTCCGTCACTCTGCACGGACGTAGATGCCTTCGAGCTCTTTTACTGGGTCTCTCTCCTGCACTTTGGATCCCCAAGACAGGAGAGCATTTCACAGAGCTGCGAATCAGATCGTGGAACGCCCACGGGCACCATTGGTCGTTAGCGCCCAGAGGGCCTGCGTGGACTTTCCGTGGCTAACTATGTAATTGTCGCTGGCGGAAGCGGTCGCACGGGCTTGCAAAGTGGCTCGGTGGGGCCAAGGCCTGGTCAGCTCAGCGCCACCCGAGGAGAGGAATGCCCCTCATCCTGCTACCCAATCTTTCTTGGGGGCGTGGGACTGATGAGGGGTGATGGCTGACAGAAGCGCCGGGGCCCGGGGACAGCGAGGAGAATCGGTGCCTCACCTGTCATAGGCATACTGGCCCAGCGCCGGCTCGTACGGGTAGTAGGCGGCGGCGGCGGCGGCGGCAGGCGCAAGGCCCGCATGCGCAGATCCCGGAGCGTCCTTGGAGTCGAAGCTGTTCTGTGGGAGCCCGGGAGCCTAGAGTCGCGGCTTAGGGAAGCCGCCCAGCTCGAGCCCCTCCCTCTGCCTTTTGCATGCTTCGCCCCACTCCCCAGACTGTCCCCAGTGCCTGGGCAGCAAAAGAGCCCCAAGACGTGAAGTGAGGAGCCCCAAGACGCAGCTGAGGCGTTGAGGGGACAGGGAGTAGGTGTCGGGGACCGAGAGATGAGTGTGAGACTGGAAGGAGGGGCTGGGGGCGGCAGAACAGAGAGGGCGAGAGAGAGACAGAGATGAGGATGAGGTGACGGGGAGAAGAGGCGTGGGGAGGAGCCAGGGCGCCTGGGAGAGGCGCGAGGGAGGGAGAGGGAAAGGGAGGGGTGAATGGGGGCTGGCAGGAGAGGAAGAGGGAAGCCGGGGGGAGTGCGGGGGGAGAGGTGTCAGGAAACGCGGTGGGAGGGGGGAGTCTGCTCCGACAGAGCCAGAGATCTGATCAGAACTTAAAAGCGATCCAAGGAAAAAAAATACATTAAATACAGCGACCACCTGCCCAGTCGCCGCAACCAGGCGGGGTGGGGGAGGAGCAGGGGCCAGGCTGGGAGGAGCAAAGCTGAAGACACGCCTCCCACCCGCAGCAGTCCGGGGCCCAGGGGCCTCACGCCGCTGCCTCCGGGGTTGGCGCTGGGGAAAGTGACTCGAGGGGTAGGGGCATAACACCCCCTCCCTGCATACCAGCGAGTAGAAGGCGGAGGCCTCGGAGCCGTAGGTCACATAGTTGCCGTAGCCCTGCGAGCCCCCGTAGGGGGCCCCGTACACGCCCAGCGCGGCGGCTGAGTTGAGCTCATGGCGCGCGGTGGCCAGCAGCCGGCTCTCGTAGACCGGGCAGTAGACGGAAGCCTGGGCTGAGGCGGTGGGCCCGGAGTCTGCCAGCGTGCGGCCACCTGATTCGCAGCACGTGCTCAGGGAGTTGGTGGTCATCAGAAACTGGGGGAGAGAGGAGCCCCGAGGAAAGGCAGGCCACCAGGCGCAAGGCTGGGGCGCTGGGCCTCCACCTGTCCTGCACCAACCAGGAGGCAGTGCCGCCTGTCTTTCGGGTCTATCTCTGTCCACCCCTGGCTGCAGGCGCCTTCCCTCTGCAAGCCTGGGTGGCCCGGCCCCCCCGGGGCGCGCTCCAACCACGTGGGGCCAGGCAGTCCTGGGCAGCGGCGTTCACGTCTGCCCCGGGGTTTCCCCAAGGCCCTGCAGGCCTTCCCGCAGGCCACGATTCTCCCGCGTGCCCAGGGTCTCCTGAGGCACAGCCTCGGCTTTGGGGTGGAGGTCAAACTAAGCGCGAGCTCCCCGCTCCTCCCGTCGGTATTTCTCGGCAGCCCTGCCGGCTGGAAGCGATACCGGATCGCCGGATGCCGGCCCTCCAGTGCGTCTGGCCTCGCGGGGCCTCCTTACCTGGGGCGCCGACGAGTAGGTGTACCCGAACTGCGGGTAGGACATGGCGAGCGCGGCCCGGGGCCGGCGGGCGGGCCGGCTGGGTCCTGCGCGCGGGGGCCGGCGGGGCGCAGCCACTGCTCCGGGGCCGCCAGCTCCTAGGCGCTGGGGGGAGCGAAGCAGGAGAGCCGGTTAATTCATCCACACGCTCTGCAAACTTTTCTAACCGGGTAGGAAAGTGAGCCGCGGCGTCGGCCGCGATCCTTTTAGCTTCGCAATTCGGAGCCTCGAGCGGGCTCTGGGACCGACCGGCCTCGCGGCGATGACACAAATACATATTTTGCAAAAAAGGAAAAAAAAAAAAAGTCTCGCGAACCCGTCAAGTGAGATGTACGCGGCTTTAAGCGGCCGAGGCTCTGACGTCAGCCCACGCCGCAGCCCGGTCTGGCCGCAGACGTGCGGGTCACTCAGCCACGGCCCGGCCGGGCGGGGCAGGCGGAGGGGCCAGCGCGCTTAACAAATGAATTTCATCCGAGGAGTCAAGCTCGCCCCGACGAACAGCGGCTCTCCTTAGTCACCGAGGACGGGAGGCACTTTTAATTAGAAATTAATTAATGAGCAGCTGCTCCTTCCCGCCCCACTGTAATCATTAGTCTCAATTACAAATGAGACGTATGAGGGACACGCGAGCGAGTCTTCATGAAGATGTAATCAACAGTTAAAATTAGCCCGCGCGGCGCCGGCAGCGGCGGCCTGCGCTCTGCGCGCCCCTCCAGGTGGAAGGCGGCGGCTAAGCGGGCGACTTCGGTTTCATCCGGGGTCAGCAACGCCTCCCCCTGTTCGAACCCTACTCCAGGCTGGTCTTCCAGAGCCAGATGCAGCTTCAAGAGTGTCCACATCTGGAGGTCCAAATGCCCTCGGGTAAGTGGGTTCTGGGCCCGCCCCGGAGCTTGCCACCCTACTCCAGGTGGCCCACAGGCTTCAGGACTTGCCACGCTCGGCCGCCGAGTCCCTGGGGAATGCCCTCCCCCCTCTCCCGCCTGTGAGTTCCCACTTGGCGCACGGCCCTCCCTTTCCCGCCCCCACCCTCCGGGGCCGCACGCCCTCAGCCGCCCTGCCCCTCGCGGCTAAACCCAGGACTGCCAGATGTCCCTGTGCGCTCCGGGGAGTGGGTTCCGAGCGTCAGTGTCGGGGTCGCTCCCGCCGCGCTCGCTGCTCCTGGCGACCTTCGGAGCTAGGCACGGGGGAGGGGGCGTTGGGCATCAGGCGGGGGCGCCGGGCGTCAGGCAGGGGAGCCCTTCCCATCCCGCCTCGCGTAGCTCTCTGCCCACGGGGCTGTGCGGAGTGGTCTGGGGAGGAGACCAAGCGCGCACCCCAGGACTTCCGCAGCCAGTCCCGGCCTTGGGCCCTTGCCCGAGTTCAAAGCAGAGGCCCGCGCGCAGGCGGCAAGAAGGCGTCCGGGCCACGCTGAACTCGCTCCCCGCCTTGGGCGCCGCCGACCTCTGGGGCCCACGCTCGCCCCAGCTGCTCTCGCCCGGCTCGGCCGGGAGGGGGCCGCGCGCGCGGCGGCGCTGTGCAGACTTGCTGGGAGAGATTCTTGGGTTCAGACCTGCGAATCGCCCCAGGGTCATCCTCTAATTAATGATGACGTTCTCACTCTCTCCCCAGCTGCAAGCCTGCCTCCCAGAAACGAAATCTGCCTGCTCTGACAGCTTGGTTGAAGGTGATTGATGACTATCTGGAGACCACAGTGCGCATCATATAATATCTGCTGCGTAATTGCTTTAATTTACAGAAGAAAATACGAGTTCCCCGATCGCGTTGGACCTGAGCCGGCCACGTCCGAGCTGCTTGCAAAGGAAAAACATCGGAAATAATGAATAGGCGCTCCATGCAAATTATTCAGACAGTTTAGCGTCCATAGCCAGGAGAGATATATAAAGAACACGAATCAAATGACATTAATAATTGTTTTTGAATTCTGTATTGATTTGGCGGTGGCCGTGTTTATTTCTTTCTCACCTGAATTGCTAATATCACCTTCCTGTAAATAATAAGAAACTAGCCACCGGGCTTCTCGGCAGAAATGAATCTCTCAATCTCTCTCCTCTTCCTCCTCCGCTCCTCCCCTCCCCCACCGCCCCTCCTCTCAACTCCTTCCAGTGTTCTGGCTTCTGCTGAGGCTTTGGCTGATCGTCCCCCTACCTTCTATTATTTATTGTTTACAAACAACTGTCTCTGCCCGGGTAATGAGGCCCGGCCAGGGAGGGGCGGTCGCCAAGGGTAGCGGAGCACTCCGGGATCCGCGCACAGGGACGGCCTCCGGCTCTCCTTCCTCACCCCCTGCTGTGGCCCCCCGCCTGGCGAGTGTGAGCGCTCAGCCGGCTGGGGAGGAAGCCACCGCCGGGTCCCAGCAGCCAGCGCCCGGGGGGCTCCGGCGGGCAGCCCTCGGCACGCCCGGCCCTGACAGCCGCGGTTCCTTGCCCGAGACTCGGCCACGGCTCACGGGAAACGGCGCACCCTGCTCTCGCGACCATTCCGAGCTACGTGCTCACCCCGGAGCCGGCGGGCACGGCCCCTCCGTGGAGCCTCCGGGGTGGCTTTCAGGGAGGGGCCTCTCCGCCGCCGTCGCCACAGTGCTCTGTCTTCCTTTCCAGCGTGAGTGTAAAAGGACGCTCCCTGTCCCACCGGCCTGCCCGGTTCTCACGGGCGACCTTCTCTCTCTCATCCTGAAACCCACCTTCCCGGGCCACGGAGCACTGACCCTTCGCTTCCTGCGCGCCCAGGCCCAGGCCCCGGCGGCTGCAGCTGCGCGGCCCAGCCCGGCCACCCTGTTTGGGGAAACTCGTGGCTGCCCGGGGAGCCGCCCCCCGCCCCCCACCTCCCTGCCTCTAGCCCAGGCCCGGAGAGCCAGTCCTGGAAGCGGGGTCAGGGGTCCGTCTGCAGACCCGCATGCACCCGACATCCCGCTGACAACCTGCGCGACCGGGGCCCTTTCTGGGCCATCTGTGCCCCATGAATAACACCGGAACAACTGTTAGGTGCTCTTCAGTAAAAGGCCAGGCCTTGAGCCAGGCACCGGGGTTTCCTCCAGGGGCGCACACACCAGGAGCGGCGGCATGTCAAGTACCCGCAACTAACTGCACCTGCGTGGACGCGGAGTGCTAGCTCTCGGCCCTGGAGGGACCCCCGGTTCCGAATACAGCAGCGAGCGGTCCCCGCCGGAAGCGTGCGGTTCCCCGCGCGCAGGGCGGCAGCTCAGCTCTGCGAGGTGCCGCAGCGGCCCGCCGCGAGAAGGGAGCCAGACTCGACCGAGGGCCCTTCTTGCTCTGGGATGTGGCCGCGGGTCGCTGTAACCTTGGGGTGGGGGCGCTTCCAGGGAGATAGGCCGCGCCCAGACTTTCTCCCGCTCCTGGTGGGACTTCTCCCCTGCCTGCAGCCGAGCCCCGCACTCCCGGTTCGCGGAGTCCTGCCCGCACCGAGAGCGGCGAGTGGCAGGAAGGCTCTCTCCAGCCCAGCGAAGTTGAGCCCAGGCGCAGGGCGGAGGCAGAGTGCGCGGCACCAGGCGGGCGCCTTCTTTTCTGAGGCGCTGGGCCCGTAGGGCCGAGGGCTTGGGGCGCCTGTGCCGGCCCGCGGCTCTCGCACCCCCGGCGGGGTGAGGGGCTAGGAGGC
>NW_006440135.1:3953077-3953292 GCF_000325575.1 Pteropus alecto | reverse complement strand
CCTGCGGAGGCGCCGGGCCACTACCGGCCGCCCGCGAGGGCTCTGCGTGGCCGCTCTGCGCGCGCGCTCCGGCGGGGAACAGGCGACAACTAATGGAGACATTTCCAGGCGGAGCACCTGGCGAGCGGAGCGCGCCGGCGTCCCCAGGCGCCGCGGTCGTCAGCCGAGCCCGCACCGGCGTGACGTGGGCGAGCGAGCGCGCTGCCCACCCGGCC
>NW_006440135.1:3936975-3953029 GCF_000325575.1 Pteropus alecto | reverse complement strand
TTCCCCTCCGCCGGCCGGCGCGCAGGGTGCCCGGGGCTTAGGAGCGGGGTGAGGGGCGCCCTTGGGGGAGAGAGGGCAGGGACGCAGGGCTCAGAGCAAACACAGCCTAACGGCACAGCGGGAAGGCCGAAGGCTTGGCCGCCGCTGGCTCCTGAGTGCCCTGGCTGTCCTGCCTGGGGCTGCCTTGGGCCTTGGCGGGCGGAGCCGCTCCTTCTTGGCCCCGGTTCCTAGAGGCCCCCCCCTTGATCGTGGTAACCCTCCCGGTCCTGGAGGTCAGGTTGAGGGCACTGCTGGCCGTCTTCTCCTAGGGACGGGCTGGGCGTCCTGGCCCTCAGGGCTCCCCTTTCTCCCCGCCTCCGCCCCTGCCCCCATAGACCCCCTCACAGTAAGGGGGAGCCCCGCTCTCTCTCAGTGCTACACTGCCCTCCGCCCTCTGGGCTCTGGGGCAGCTGGCAGGGCGTTTCCAGAACCCTGGTGTGGTGTCACCAGGTTAACAGGCTGCTGGGGCTGGGCCCGCCTGGGAGCCACCTCCATGGGGACAGGCTGTGGCTTCTGCAGCCTGAGGCCGGGAGGGAAGGCAGTGTCCTGGGTCTCAGGTCCAGGCTTTCCTGGCCCTCACACAGCCGGCCCAGAATCCTTTGCCCTGGTCACGCCCCCACGCATCACTCTCACTCCAAAGAACCTTGAACTTTCTCCTCACAGTCTGTGCTGGTACAGTGACAGCTGAGGCTTGTCGTCATGGGTAGTGTCTAGAGAAGTTATTTGCCGTTTTTCCCATGGTTTTTCTCAACGCTCTCTGCGGTCACCGGAAAGGCGTGCCTGTCGGCTAGCTTCGGGGAGCAGGCCGAGCTGGCGTTTGCTCACAGGCCTCGCCCGTTCCTCCGCTTTTCCCATGGGGCAAGGCCAGGAGAGAAACGGGCCAGCCGCCTGGCCCACTGTCCCCGTGCAGAGCCCAGGCCTTCCAGTGGCTTCTCTGCAAAGGACACAGCTTCGGTTCCATCCTGCTACAGACCTACAGGTGTCCACCCAGAGGTGTGGCCACAGCCAACCCTAGGGCTGAAGGAAGGAGTTCCAGGACGGGGTGCCCTTGGGGTGGGGCCCATTTGATTCACCTGCAAGGAAGTGCGAGAGTGGCCTCGGGGGTCCTGTCCTCCTCCAGGCCTGCAGGGTGCTCCCGCAGGGCCCCGGGGCCCGTGGAGATAAGGCATCCCTCCTGGGACGTCGATATTTTTGGAGCTGAAGATAAGCCGGGCAGTTTGTGCTTACGGCCTTGATGGGGAGATCATCGGCCGCAAACCGCTGAGAAGCACCGAGGCAGAGCAAGGGGCCCAGGGCAGCGGCCGCCGGAAGGGCTGTGGTCTGTCCTCCAGGGTGTAGACGTCAGCGCCCCACTCCACCAGCTGTCCTGGGGCTCCCTCGCTTTCCCCTGGGAGCGAGGCCAGTCCTTCACCGACGCCCCCAAAACTGGTTTCGGCTGCCCGGCAGGTGGACGCTGCCAGGCCTGATTCGGCCAGATCCCTGACCACGTGACCGGCAGCATCGGTGGCTGTCCCCTGCCCCTCTGTCCTTGCGTTGTGGGGCAGGGTACGGCCTGGCCTGCCCAGGCTGGCGCTCTGAGGGAAGGATGGAGATACCGTGGGGCCTGGCCGGGGTGCCTGGCCGGGAAAGTCCCTCTTTGGCATCAGAGCGAGTGACCGATCCAGAAAGCGAGCCTGCAGCTGCGGCCGCCCCTGAGGGACGATGGTCCTCCGGGCACAGGGTCCGTGCTGTGACAAGGCCAACAGCGCCCCTGCCCCCCTGCCCCCCTGCCCCCTGGTGGGGCCAGCTTCTCCCAGTCCCTTTCTGTCCCTCCTGCTGGCAGCTGCGCTGAGCACGTCTGAAGCAGGCGCCTCTGTGCCTCAGGGCTTGGCCAGGCTGCCGCGCCCGCCCCCTGCCCCGGACATGGCTGCGACATGCACAGGCATCTGGTAGGTGGTTGGAAGGGCATCGCTTGCTCTGGCTGGGCCAGCTCTGACCGTGCCCTGGGGCCTGCCTTGGCCAAGGGCCCCACAGCCTCGGTCTCCCCATCCCTGGGGACCCGGGGCGGGGGGGGGGGAGGGGCGCTTTTACCTGGTCATGGGAGAGACCGTGGGAACGGGCCCTGAGTGAGGGCAACTTCGAAAGGCCGGTGGTGCTGGGGTCCCAGGGACGCCCTTGCCCTTGGGAGGTCCGGCTTTTGGCAAGGGTCCTTGGCCTGACTTAGCCACGGCCCAGTGTTCGGGCCCAGCTGGGGGCCGTGGGCGGGGAGCTGCGTGTCTCCCAGAGGCTCCTGGCTCCTGCGTCGTCCCAGCCCCTCTGCCCACCTGGGCCTCGGGCGGCATGTGGTCTTCCCCTTGCTCCCCCGCGCCCCCCTGTGCCAGACGCAGTTCTCGGAAGCGGGAAGTCCGAGGGGTTTCTTCTTCAAAGCGCAGCGGGGTCGGGGTGGAGACAGCGACGTGTGGCCTGTCCGCGGGTGGAGGTGCTGTGGGCGCCGTACGGGGCGACCTCCGCGGGGCAGGAAGCCTCGGGCCTCTGTCTCATCGCCCTTCACTGCGCCATCCCTGCGAGGCGGGAGGGGCCGAGCCGGCGGAGGTCGGGGCGTTGTCGTCCTGAATTCAGGAATACGCTGGTGTGTCTGATGCCGAAACGCACCAGTGGATTTCAGGGCAGGCTCCTGTTCTTAAAAGTGGTAATCGGACAGTGCCCACACTCGGTATGTTGAAACTTGACACGTTTATCCATCCAGCAGAGACTCAGATCGCGAACACGCTGGGAAGCGCCATCTGAACACCGGAGGTGACGGTGTTTTAACTGTGGAGAAAGGTGACGTGGGCGGCGTTGTCCTGGAGTCTTAATCTCATTTTGAGTTTCTTGACACAGTTTCGGGAAGGGACATCTTCAGCACGAGGGAAAGAAGTGCGAACACGTACCCCGAATGCGGGAGCCCGTATTCCCTCGGGGGACCCCGGAAAACATCAAGCGGCGGCGTGGAGGGGCCTTCGGCCCAGGAGCCTCCCGGGAGTGCTGTCTGGATTTTGCACACAGAACACAATCGCTGAGGACGAGATGTGAGGTGTCGTCCTTCCTGACTGCTCTCCTCACGTGCCCTTCTCTGGGGGCTGCGTGCAGAACATACCTGCGCAAGTAGCAGGGGACGAGATGCCCAGCGGCATTCGCACAGGTCGGGGGTGGCGAGTCACGGGAGAGACGGGGTGGGAGTGGGGTGCACGGGAGGTCCCCGCGGCCCGCCTGCTGGGCGCCTACGCCCGGGCTGAGTGAGCTGGCGACGTGAGCGGTCGGGTTTCGGAGGCGCGTGGGACCCCCAGACCGAGCACAGGAGGCTGGGGCGCCCCGACCCATGCCGGCTGCTTGGCGTCACGTTGCAGGCAGCCGAGGCGTTGACCTGGGCTTGCATTCAGCTGTCCTGCGAACGCCGGTGTGTTCCCTGGAAGGGGTGACTCAGGAGGGAGTGCGGCCATCCAAAGCAGTCCTGAAAACGAGAGCTCTCGGGGAGGTCACGCGTCCCACCTCCGTGTCGCGGGCGGCGGCGGCGGTTGGCGGTGGCCGGCATAACACACCGGCTTTTAATTACTGTGGCAGTAAATCACACGGGAATGTCCCGCAGGACTTAGCTGATTTTTATATTAAAAAAACCATTTCAGAGTATTTTTGAAATTCAATTAATTGAAGGCCTCAGATAAAAGGAGCACAGTCCTAATGCTCCCAGCAGCCCCGGGGATGGGGGGGGGAGGCGGCTTCAAAGCGGCAGGAACGCGCCGTTTCACTTGAAAAGTGTCCAGATTGGTGACTCAGTGAGAATTACTTACACATTTAGCAACCTTATCATTTTCCGTTTGAGAATGGCAGAGAGAGATGCTCTTGCCGCCTGGGATGCAGCAGCTCCTGGACGGAAGCCGCGGGCCCCACGCTCCCGCACTCGCCCCGGCTCTGTGGTTGGGGCCTGGCTGGGGCAGGGGCTCAGGGAGCAGGTGGCACCCCCTTTTCCATAGAGGAGGGAGCCGACAGAGCGATCAAGGGGCGGCTTAGCCGCAGTGAGTTGTTCTCTCCCAGGTGGCAGGCGAGAAGGCGGGGACCCCTGGGACCGTGGGGAGCACCTGCTCCAGGCCCCCCCGTAGCTTCTGGTGGCCCCGGCCTCCGCGGCACCCCTTGTTTACGCGCCACCCTGTCTCCGCCTCCGCCTCACGCGGCAGCCTCCGGTGTAGTCTGCGTCGCTGTGGCCCAGCCTCCCCTTGTTGTGGGTTAGGGCCACCCTCGCGACCTCATCCGGACCAGTTACATCGCCAGTCAGTCTACCTCCAAACCAGAGTCACAACGCAGGAGTTTTGGGGGGACACCATGCAGCCGTGACTGAGGGGTACCCTGAGATGCCACATCGTGGCCTCGGCTTATCTCCTTACATCGACTGTCCCCTCCCCCACTGTCTCCTCCCCGCTGTGGCCGGCAGAGTCGCCAGGCTCCGCCTGGTTCCGTCGGCCTGCTTCCGGCCAGAACATCGCCAAGACCCAGCCCAGCGACCTGCATTTTGTTTTCTTTCTGTCCCCGTCCGAGCTGGCAGCATTTCGCGGGGGTGCCTTTCTCGAGAACTTTGGGGGCCTTCTGTGAGTTTCACTGGGGTTCACTCATTGCACAAGACTTTCTCCCAGATCGTCCTTCTCACTCCTGGCCCCCCTCCGAGAGGACCGGGGACCAGCAGGCCCTTGGCGACGGCCTCCGGTGGCCTCGGGTCTTCCGAGGTCCCGCACAGGCTGTTATAGCCACATCAGCCCGCTGGACGCTCCCTGGTCGTGGCTTTTCTAGATTTTTCTTGTTCCCCAGCTCATTCCGTCTTGGCGGTCTCTGGCCAGGAATCGTGGTGACTTGGTGACATGCTGGTGGCAGTCAGTGCTGCTGGCCAGCACTGGAGGCCCCTCCTGGCTGCACACAAGGGGGAGTGTACTGTCCTGTCACCTTGGAATCAGGTGTGACCCTGTGGCTGCCTTTGGCCAGTGACATGGGAGCAGAGTCACCTGTGCCACTGCCGTCCACAGCCTTCAGAGCTGGTGGGCCCGCCGGGCTGGCAAACCGCAGCGCGTCCGCGGCAGACGCTGCCCGGCGGGGGACCCGGCGGGCAGACCACGCGACGTGGGACCAAGCGCCGTTTCAAGCCGCTGAGGTGTTGGGATCGTGTATCCGTCTCCCCAGTGCGGTGACTTTTCTGCAAGTCCGATGAATAACGTGGATGTCAGTGGCTATTGCCACGTGATTCCGCAGTAATCGCAAGTGACGCAATCATGAATTACACCTGCGCATTGTCATGTTTTGAGCGTCAGTGCAGAGGAAGCGACCAGACAGACGCTGTGCTGAGAGGAAATCACACAGCACCCCGAAGGGTGGCAAGAACAGCCGTGCGCCTTTGTCACCGCCGGTCGGGACAAAACGGTGGCGTCAGGACAGTGTCCCGCCTTCGAAAGGAACGTCTTCTGCTTATGAACGTTTCCAGCGCCCCGTGTCCTTGCTCTGGAGACAGACAGGCCCTCGTGGCCCTGGGGACAGTCCCCGGGGCGGCAGCTGGCAGCCGGGCTGGGCCGTGTGCTGAAGGCAGGGCTCCGGGAGACGCTGACCGCTCCTTACAAGGGTCAGTAGGACGCGGGGGACAGAGGACTGTTTGACAGCTCCAAAGAGCTTACAGAGAAGCGACGATGAAACTGAGCATTTCAGACTAGCCGGCCACGTGCGCCAAGGACCACAGTGATTCCAGCGTGGCCTGGACACTGAGGCCTTAGCGTTTATCGTTTAGGGCACAGGAGAATATTTGATACTGTAATGTTAATAGCAAATGATAAGAAATAACACCTATATTGGTGTATTTTACCAATATTTAATAATTCAATAATTAATTTTAATCTTAGTGTTAAATAATATTCAATTTTATCTACTTGTCTTTTGTCTAATGGAAATGTTTCATTTTGACACAGTCAAATCTATCACTTTTCTTTCTTTCTTTTATTTTATTTTATTATTGCTTATTTATTTACTTATAGTCTTGCACCCCATTCTTCTGTTTTTATAATTTTAGTCTTCGCATTCAGGCCTTCGATCCACGCGAAGTTTGTTTCTTCGCCACGAGCTGTGGGGCAGCCACCGCTTTCCCAAGACGCGCTCATGAAAATATCTTTACTACCTACGTGTGAAACTCGTTTCCAGGCTCCTCGACTCCACCTCTTCAGCAAGGGGAGCCTGGGCGGCCCCACCTCCTGTCCCTTGTCAGCGGCGTGACACGAGGCTCCCCACTGTAGATGGCTCTGATGACAGACGTGATGACAGTCAGCACAGGTGGCCCGTGGGCGACTGGGGCAGGGGGCACTGGAGGCGGCCGGTGCTGGCAGAGGCTCCGGCGTCCATGGGAGGACCTGTGTCCCCTCTCCTTTCAGCCTCCCGTCCAAGCTGCAGCCGACAGAGGTGAGTGGTCACCTTTGCAGCCTCCCTTGCTGCCAAGCGTGGGCCACAGACAAGGCCGTCTTGGGGAGGTGGAGGGCGATGCATGTGGCCTCACTCACCGGGTACTTCCTGTCCCCTCCCCCTTGGCTGGGAACCAAGCGTCCAGCACTTCCTGTCCCTCCCACCCCAAGCTCGGGGGTCAGAGCTGCCCCTTCTGAGCTTGTGGCGCTCTGCCCGCCAGACCGCTGCCCGCCTTTCGTCTCCGACGGGAGGGTCGCCCGTGCCTCCCTCGAGCTGCTGTGTGTCTGTTACTCTGTTTGCACCCAGAGAATGCACTGGGCGGGGACCGATGAGGGGCTGGGGGGCGCCTGGGGCGACGGGGCTGGCTGGGGTGGCTCCCCCCGCTGCGGGTCCCGGGCATCTTTCTCTGTTTTGTGGTGTGCGTGCAGGCTTTCTACACGGCGAATTTACGTAGCAAGGTGCTGCTGGGGACTCTGCTTGGGGAAAGAATAAACAATTTGTAAAGGTGGCCCAATAAAGTAAATTATTAGATTTTTCTGAGCAGATTTCTTTTGTATTTTCTCTCAGTGGGACTTGCTAGGCCTTCCAGAAGGGGCTCCTGGTCTTCGCCTGCTGTCTCGTCCCCTGCTGGTCCCCGTGCCCCACAGGGCTTCAAGGTGGCTGTCATGTGCCCGCAAACACCTGGCCACGCGTAACCCGTCTTCTCCGGAGAGAGGGCCTTCGCAGCCCGAGGCCACTGCCTCCTCACATCTCCCGGCCACCCGGCCACCGAACGGGACCTTGGGGAGCAGACCGCGTCACCTCCACAGGGTGGACGCCCCAGCCCAGGGGACTCACCCCACTCCCATCTTCGTGCGAGACGTGGCCATGATCTTCGACTCCTGGAGCCTGCGGGTCAGGTGTTCGGCTTCACAGTCACGGAGATGCTTGGCGCTGGGCTCGCCCGCGTCCGGGGCATGACCCGGGGTGGCACGCACCCCGGCCTTGTGCCAAGCACCCCGAGGGTCACGGCGTCACACCCCAGGCCAGACCTCCAGGCTCACGGTAAATGAGCTCCCGCGGCCTGCTCTGCAGGGCGTCTATCGCTAGGAGAATGGGAGCAGTGCCGTCCCCAGAGTCTGCTGTCCTGGCGTCTGGAGCTCCACCGCGAGCTGTGGGTTCTCGGAAGCCTGATCGGGGGCTGGCTTCCTGGGCCCCGGGGACTCGGACCCCGGCTTGTGCTCTGAGGCTGCCCCGTGGGGTGCGGGACCTTCCCTGTGGGGCTGCTTGTGGGCCCAGGCCCCTCGCCCTCCTGCCTCTCCTCTCGGTGACACTGTGGTGCTTTTATTTTTTAGAGTGGGAGGGGCAGGTGAAGTGGTTGTCATGTCCGTCAGAGTAGAAACCCTTCGAATACCAGGAGCCTCTGAGCGTCAGCGTCGGCCACCGGTTGGCAGAGGAGGGATTCCACTTTGGGTCTCTGACCTCCACAGTTTAGTGAGGGTCCCCCGCCCCCTGGGGAAAAGTCGCCGGTTTTCTCTTTAATTCTTAACAGGTTTTCAGGACCGCGAGCGTAGGCTCGGTGTCCGAAAGGCCATGAGCTCCGAGGAATTTTCTGTGGACTAAAAATGTAAAAAAGCCTCAAACTGGTAGTTGAGAGACTTAGATTTTGCCCGAACCTCTCTCACGGCTGCTACAAGGCAGAGAGGGCGCAGGGACGGGGCGCCCGCCGCTGCCCGAAGCGCCCCGGGAACTGAGCCGGCAGCAGGGGACCCTGAGCACAGGGGGTTCGCGTGAGCGGCTGAGAAATGCAATGTCCGCGTTCAGCTCGATCGTGGCTTGACGTGTGTCTCTGTGCGTCCCGGTCACTTGTTCAGTGCCGTGAGTCTGGGGTGGCAAGGCGGGGATGTGCCATCGCCACGGCCCGGAGCCGGCTCCCCCTGTGGGCCGCAGCCCCCGGAAGCGTGTGCTCCGCGAGAAATCAATACACATCTTCCTGGCCTCACTGCCTCCGGCAGCTCGCGGGCCAGTTGTGTGCGTTTGCCTCTGATTTGCTTTTTGGGTGTGATGTCGCCATTTGGCAGGCGACCTTCTCCCCCGACAAGGCGCTGGCTCGCCCTTCCCGTGGCCCCGACCACGCGCGAGGCGGGTGTGCCCTCGGCCGTCCCCGGATGGCTGCGGGCACCGCTGCTCCGCTCTGCCGGGCCTTCGAGAGTCGTGAGGCTCGCGCGTGATCGCACATTTGTCTGGTGACCCTCGTCTTAGTCAGTCAGCCTCTTGTGGACCACAGGCTAACGGCGCGGGAAGCCTCGCGTCCGCGGAGTCAGCGGGGTCGGAGGCCGGAGGCCCAGCGGGGCGGTCTGGGCCGCATCCCTGCGCTCGGGCAGTACTGAGCCTGGCTCCCAGACGTGAGACGGCAGAGCCGCTGCTCCCAGCGGGGCGGTCTGGGCCGCATCCCTGCGCTCAGGCAGTGCTGAGCCTGGCTCCCAGACGTGAGACGGCAGAGACGCTGCTGCTCCACGGGGCTCCAGGGACCCCGACACTGAGCTGCGGGCGGCCCCCCAGCAGCCGCCACGGAGCAGGGCCCAGCCCCGCGGGGCGCACACGGCCAGAGGAAGGCCTGCTGGGCAGGGGCCCACGCAGGCCTCAAGTCTCCGTCTGCCTTTTTGACACTTAAGCTAGAACAGAAGGACGGACACGGCACGAAGGCAGGAGCTTCACACGTCCCAACTCCACATTTCAGAACAGTTTCTCATGGAAAATTTCAAACATTTACAAAAAATAAAACAAGCAGGTGCCTATCAGCCGGTTTCCACCCTCCGTAACCCACCGCGATCCTACCCGGGTCCCTATTGTTTCTGAAGCAAATTCAGGGCGTCAGACCCTAATATTTCAGTGTGTGTCTCTGAAGGACAGGGACCTATGCAAACCTTCTCGGGGGATACGTCAGACCTCAAGCAATCAGGGATGCTCTGAGAGCCTCGAATGCGCAGGCGATGCTCACGCATCCTTCTTTTGGTCCAGTCTGTTCTGGGCCTCAGGCCGCGGTGGGGGTTGGTCGTGGCACTCGGGGGACACGCCCCCAAGTCTCTGAAGTCTTCGGGTTTCCGCATTCGGTGCTTTCGCCTGCCGTTTTGTCATGGCTGGTGAAGAAGCTGTGTTTGTCCCGCAGGGACCCCGTGCGCCGTCTGATCCCGTCGTGGGGCGTTCACCGTGCTTCGTCCCCCTTGTGTTTCGGGGGCATCGGCAGTTAGATGTGGGAGCCTGGCAGGACCTGGGCTCGGCCGCTTCGAAGACGGCGAGACTCTCCTCGACAGGTCGGGTCTCGCGGGGTTGTGCGTCTCTGAGAGGTCGGCGATCATGGTGGTCATTGCGCGGACCCGGAAAACGGTGCCCTGTCAACCGTGCCGACCTCTCCTCATCTGTTAGCTGGGACACCGCGAAACGGGAAGTCGCCCTGACCAGCCACTCAATGACACTGCCGGAGACAGGGCCGACAGTCAGGTGACGTCTCGGAATCTGCCGAAGGTGAGGAATCCGTTTTTTTTTTTTTAAAGAGTTAATCTCCCCCCCGGAGTGGAACGTGGTTTGTGTGTTTTGATTTGTCGCTCTCGTATTCCTTATCGGGAGGTAAATTACCCGCTTTTGACTGCTGGGGCCCCCTCGAGTCCTCTCCCAAGACCCTTAGTCGTGGCTCTGGCCATCTCTGCAGGGCCCTCCTTTCTGGCACGAGACTTTGGGCCCCTGCTGAGCGTGTCCCGTCCTGGTCCCGGGATTCGACGTTTCTCCTAATTTAGAGCAAGCGGTATTTCTAGGCCATGGCCTGGGCACTGTCACCGCATTTAAAATGTGGCAGACGAGAGGTGGGGGACCTGGGCTGTCCTCTCCCTGCAGGCACGGGGTCCCCTGGCGGGCGGTGGGGGGCACGGGGTCCCCTGGAGGGCGGTGGGGCTCTACATGGGGCCGCAGCTGCCCTCGAGAATCTGATTGCCACCCAGACAAAGAGCAAACTTCTGTTTTTATCCACATTTCATGTTTTCCACATTATATTTGTTCTCGAAATAATGTTTTGGTCCATCAAAGGACGTACCACTCATTACGGGACAGCGTTCGGTGGCGGCCGCTGCGAAGACACACTCTTCTCTCCATAACGACCTCTGCTGCCTCAGGTGGCAGAGGCCAGACGGCCTTTGTCCTTATGATCTCTTCACCAGAGTGTGCGGCCGTCACCAACACAACGCCCTGGACGCCTCCCCCGGGCCCACGAGGAAGCGGTGCCCACCACGTCGGCGGTTTGAGCGGAGTCGCAGAGGGAGGGTGGGCCGGCCGTGTGGCCGGTCTCTCAGCTCCTGTCCCGGGGGGGTGGGGGCTGCTCTGCCCGGTCAGGCGCGTGGAGGCCACGGGGGCTGCCCTGTCCCGGGGCTCCGCCCGGCCGTCTGCCCGTCCTCCACGCGTCCCACCACTTCCCGACGTTTCTGGAAGTCGGAGGCCCGCCCGCGGGACACAGTCCCCTCGTTTCTGTTGCTATCGACGTGCCCTTTAAGGTTTCACCAGGAACGGCCGTTTGCTGAGAAAGGACAGCTGGTTGGCGGGTGCGGTCTCAGCGCCCCGACACGCACGTGTGCACCCCAGCAGCAGGCCGCCTGCCGGGCGGTGGGGCCTCACCTGGAAGGCGGGACCACGAGGCTCTTTGTCGACTTGTCTCCCCGCTTTGCGTGCTCCCCGAGTTTCTTCATCCTCATCTGCAGTGAGGTTGCCCGGAACGATAGCTTTCTCGTGAACTTAATCGATTTCACGGCGCTCAGAATGTTTTTCGTAAGCGCCTCGCTGGAGAGACATTCCTGGCCGTGCCTGCCAGCCCTCCACGCAGGAGGAGCCGGCTCGCTCCGCCGTCTTCCCACGGTCTCATCCACGGCCCACGCCTGGGGCTTCGGGACGATCCGGCCGGCCACAGGGACCGCGGCGTGGCGTCGGAGGGGCCGTCACAGCGTGTCATAGCCCACGGCGCATCTAATCACGGCTCAGCCCAGTGCCACGCACAGGAACAAGTCCAGTCCTGCTGCCCAGACACGGCCAACACCGCCCATTCCCAGACGCGCAAGCCCGCGGGCTGCCAGGGGTGCTGGCCGAGGACCGAGCAGACAGGACATCGGCTCCTTGAGTGTCTGAATGGACGTGGCTGTACCTGGAAGTGACCTCTGGGACGAGCTGGTGTCACTGCCAGCCCGAGGACGAGCCCAACGTGGAGAAGGGGACCCATGGCATGCAGACGAGGGCCTCGTGCGCCCTGCCCCTGGGGGGTCCCACGTGGGGGTGACAAGCCAGTAGCTGCCCACTGCTGTCCCCGTGACCATGTCCACGCGCCTTCTCAGCCCAGCGTTGGCGGGTCAGTGTGTCCCCTCACCAACGACACCTCCCGACTTACACGGAGGAGGACGTCTGATGGCCCTGGGTGGGTTTGGTCATTGCCACTAAGACACGTTAGTCAGGAACGGGTGACAGAATTTTACTTATAATTAGACAGTGACAGTTACGTTTAGTTCCTAGACTCGATCTTGTTTCCGGGTTTAGTCGATTGCAGGTAGAGCGAGTGTAGTGAGTGGTTTTGTATAAGAGGAGAGAGACAGAGGGAGAGAGACAGACAGACAGACAGACAGACGAGACAGAGAGAGGGACTGACACAGAGAGACTCAGACAGACAGACAGACAGAGACAGAGAGAGAGACTGAGACAGAGAGAGACGGGCACTAGCGATGTTGCCGGCTGGAACTGGCTGTGGCATCGGCTTTGTAACTTGGATGAACGACATCAAAATCCACTGAGAGCCCCTGGGGACGGGCTGGGAGCAGAAAGGACAGGCGTTTGCCCACTAATGGAGGGGAGCACGTGCCAGCTCGCTCGGTGCGGATCGCCTGCTGGGGGCCTGCGGGCGGGGGACGGGCGCTGCCAGGTCCCCTCCACAGTGCGAGCTTCCGAGAGCGGTGACCGGCTGGGCGGCAACCCCGGCTGCTTCCCTGTCCTGTCCCCGTCCACATCCCCCTTCTCCACAGCAACCGGTGAGCCTCAGAGCTGAGGGGGGCTCCGTCAGTGTCCTTGGTCCCCTCGTTTGTGGGAACGCTCTTCAGAAGCCGCGGGCCCCGCGGTGGCACCAAAATCACCGACTGAGCGCCTGCCACGTGCCAGCTTTGTTCCAGTCTCCTCTGTGCCGACCTCTGTGGCCAGCATCGCTGGAACGAGCCACCCCAGGGTGGTGTCAGCTGACAGCCTGCGCGTGGGCCGTCCCCCCGCTCTGCACAGGGCCCTCCCCGACGCCATGTGCCAAGGGGACGGCCGCTGGCGGGAGTCAGCTGGTCACGTGCACATGGCGAAGTCAGACCTGGTGGCCGATGGGGTAGGGACCCAGCGGGCGGCTGCTCTTTTCCTCCTGTCCTGAGGACGGGGTGAGGTCTCTGCCAGCTGCTGCAGTGGCTTCCGGCCCTGTCCCGGCTGTCCCCAGGCCCCACTCCTGTTTCCCGGGCCGCCCTACCCAGTGGCTGGGGCAGCTGGGGCTGACACTCCGCGAAGGAGCCAGCTGGGCTAAGGGCATGCCCAGGCCGGGACCCACCCACAGCGCCACTCGCCCAGCGCAGGCCAGGTGGACACGCCGACCTTGACCGCTGAGCCTGCCCCTGCCCCCTGTGGCCGACCACCCTCACTTCCCTGGGCCCCGGCCTGTCCTCAGAGTGCGCCCAAAAGCCAGCGTGGGGCACTTTCCGTGGCCACAGCCTCAGGGTGGCGCGTGGTGCTTGAGAAGCGGATCCTGACCCCCTCCCAGGTCCCGCGTCCCAGGTCCCGGGGGAGAGTTGGGCCGTCGCCACGTCTGCCTGGCCGGGACGTGCTCCGCCCCGCTGACTCCTCTGTCCCCAGGGCCGGCTGTGGAACCTGATGTGTGACGCTCATCCAGGTACGCGGAGAAGCCGTCTGAGGGTCGGGGAGCAGCGTTGGACTCTTGGTCACCAGCAAGGCGTGGCCACAGAGGAGGAGCGTCCAGCTACCTCGAAAAGCCCGGGCCAGGCCATGGTGCAGGCACAGGACCCGCATCACAGGCGACAAACTACGAAGAAAAGGGACGGTGGCTGGAGATTTTGTTTCTATCACAGGTGTTTGAGGGGGATGAACAGGCCACAGTGACATCAAAATGAGGCTAATAGGAGCTCTGTGTGTTTGGCGGCCGTGTGCGAGCCCTGTGTGCGTGCACGTGCGTGTACATCACGGGCATGACGCGTGTGCACGGACACGCTGGGTACGTGCGAGGGTGTCATGCAGAACACGGGCTGCGAGGCTGGCAGCGCTGTCTTCTCTTTCTGTTTCACGTGTGAACCAGTGAGGTGTGAAGCCAGAGCTTATGTCCTAAAGGGTGGTGACAACACTGTCCAGGCTGGGACAGCCAGGGGACAGAACTGAGAGCGGGAGGCCGCCTGACCCCTGAGACAGGCGGCGGGAGGGCTTCCTGGAGGAGGTTGTATTTGAGCACAAACCCAGAGAACAAGATCTCCCCGGACAGGGACAGGGCGGGAAGGGGCTGCCCAGGCTGATGGCGAGGGCTGGTGCCCCAAGGCCAGCGAGCCGGGGCCCGGTGAGCCAGGGACGACGGGGCAGGGGAGGCGAGGAGAGTGAGCCAGGCAGCAGAGTCACGGGGACATAGCGAGGGGCTGGATTTTGTGCCAAGGGCTATACGGGAACAGCAAAGAGTTTAAAGAGTGGTCACATTTGCACTCTGTAAGGTCTGCCTCGCTACGTGGCCTGTGGCATCTGAGTGCCATGTGCAAAGACTGTCTGACCCCACCGCCCAAGCAGCTCACTATGGACCGTCCCTTAGGCCCGTGACACTGTGGACGAGGACAAGTGGCTGAGCGGACGGGAACTCTGGCCGAGCGGTTGCTGGCGTGCAGACGCGGCTCAGTATCCAGCGTGGGGAACCAGTCAGCGCCTTGGGCCCCTTGCGATGTCGTCAGCAAGACCAGTGACATGTCCAAGCCTGCGTTCCCCTTCTCAATGCCCCGTGCTGGGGAGGAAGGGTGCCTCTCCGGCATCAGGGCGCCTTCCCCGGCATGTCCCACGCCTTTGCGGGAAAGGCCTCGACACCCCGCCCGCGAGGGCTTGGCTTCCGGCCGCTCAGCCGCTGGTCTGGCCCAGGAAGCGGCGGATCCACCGTGGCAGGAAGGACCCGGCTCCTTCTGTGCCTCCTCTGGCTCCTGGGGCGCGAGCCGAAGGTAGGGCAGGCAGCCTCTCCCCGTGGCGACAGGCGCCAGCAGGCAGAGCCACGCCGTCCCACACGCTGTCCTTGTCCCCGTCCCTGAGAGCCATCCGTTCCTCCCCACCTGCGATGGCATTCCCCAAGCCGGAACCCAAGTCCCATTTAATTCACGGGAATCGATACGTGTAGCGGCACTGATTACTTCACAGCCACAGGGCCCAGTGACTGTCCCTCCTCGGGGAGTGGGTGGGGACACAGGGGAGCTAGGAGCCCTCCGCAGCGTCTGGCCAAGCGGGATTCTGTCCCTAAGGCCTACCTGGCGCCTGCAGCTCCAGGAGGCTCAGCGGAAACTCGGGGAGGGGGTATGCGCCCCTTACTCTGCCCGGCTGGCCTGGTCCCACAGCATCCCAGGTCCAGGGTGAGACCAGAGCCCGGCTGTGTCCTCAGGCCCCGGGTGGTGACCGTGTGGGCACAGGACGGACACTGCCTGGACGCCTGCCCCTCGGGCTGCCTCCCGCGTGATGTCTCTGGGGATCGTGAGACAAGGACAGGCAGCTCTGAGCAGGAGCGAGGCGTCCGTGTGGCGGGGTCCTGACCCCGCTGCCCCGTCCCCCCGCCCCCCTGACTCTCCCTCGAGCCCTCGGTCTCCACGTCCGGGCGGCACAGGCCGTCCAGCCGCTGAGGCGTGAGTGAGGCCTGGGGCTGGGAGTGCTGGCCGCTCGGGCTCGTGAGCCGTGAGCACGCGGCTGCGGGCAGGGGCCGCCCCGTCCCGGCCCGCTCTGCTGCCCAGCGTGCGGGAGCCGCCCCCACCACGGTTGGTTCCAGGAGCCTGTCCTCACGGGGAGACAGGCCCTGGGGAAGGGCACCGGCCCCGAGTGCAGCTGGAGATGCGTGGCGAAATCGTCCGTTTCCTTCACGGAAAGGGGTTTGCCGGAAACAGGAGATTCGCTGTGTCAAAGCGCATTTGCTTCAGTGCCAAGCATTTGGGTCACGCCTGGATGGTGAGGATGCAGCAATGTCCCCGGCTCACGTGACAGTGGGACAGAGGCGCGGTGCCAGGAGGGACCGAGACCTCCCCACGTTGGGCAGAGGTGACGTGCGCACGGCGTGAGCCGGTTCACTGAGCACCCGAGACACAGGGGTTCCTGTCCCTCGAGTCCCTCTCCCGGCAAGGTGGCTCGCCGCGGACTTTTCTCCCTCTCCCTCTCCTATTCCTCCAAAGGCGATGAAAAGCAATTCCGAGAGCAGGGCAGAAAATCAGTTTTTAATCAAGAAAAACAACCTGGGAGATGGAGGGGGCCCCGCCTCCGAGGGGTGTCAGTGGCCGCTGAACCACGACGCCGGCCTGCAGGTGGGGCCTGGCCG
>NW_006440135.1:3932878-3936793 GCF_000325575.1 Pteropus alecto | reverse complement strand
TGCGCACGCGCCTTCTCGCCGCCCCGCTTTGTCGCGTGTCCAGCGGCCAATACCAGAGGGGCGTGGCCCTCGGGGCCCCCAGACCCGGCAGAAGGGGGCCGGCTCCCGGGAGGCCAGCCAAGGTGTCGCGAATGTCGCGAATCTGGGTTCTGGGCCCCCCACCCCTGCCGCGGATTTGGGGTGGTTTCCTATGAACGAAGGGAAATGGGGTGGGCAGCTGCGGCCACGGCCTGACGCGCGAGTGTTTCTCGCCTCTGACGGCGTGTCCGGGTCATGGGCAGTGACCTGCCGTCCCCGCTCTGTGCACACCTCTGTGACCGGCCAATTCCCCGCTGGACGCCGAGACCTTCAGCACGCAGGACCCTGCAGTGCCCGCTGCCCCTGCTCGGCCCCGGGGCACGGCAGGGACAAGCGGCCTGCTGGGGTCCTCCAGGTGGGGGGGGCCGTCTGCTCTCCTGGGGACAGACGTGCCTCAGCGTGCTCTGCCCTTCCCTCGAGACCGCAGGCGTCACTCCTCCGGGACCACGGAAGCGACCTCCTTCCCTGAGATGCCTGCCCTGGCGGTCCCAGGCGAGGGGACCCTGCCCTCACCTGCAGGTCACCCAGCACCCAGGCGCTCCCTGGCGGCTCTCGGGGGGCCTGTGAGTGCTGGTTTCCGGGGCGACGGCGGCTGGAGGTGGATTCTGGGTGAGTGGTGGGCGCCCTCCCGGTGCCATCTTCCCTCGAAGCAGCTCGTCCTGCCGACACCCAGTGGTCCAGTGGCTTAGGGGACAGTGAGGAGGGGCCCACGGTTGGGGGTGCTCAGGAGGGCTGTGCCATGGTCTGCGAGCGAGGGCCGGACCTGCCGTGCCAGGCGGGGCGGAGTGAGCAGGGAGGTCACGCTCCGTGCCCGCACACCCTGAAGCAAAGCTGGTGGGGGACTGGAGAGCCGGGACGTTTGGGTTTCCCAGGGAGGGCCCCCTCGGTCGGGTCCGCTAGGTCCCGCCTGCCACTTTCACAGAGAGGGAGGGCTGCTGTCAGCTCTGTGCACTGCCATCACAGCAAGGGCCTCTCTGCTTCCCCTGGGGTCCCTGGACCTTTCCAGAAGTCCTGCTTCTAAGCTCGGCCATCCGTCTGGCCTCACTGGGACGCTGCCTGGCGTCCTATTTGGTGCTTGATATCTGATGTCCCTGGGCCCGTGGGCCTCCCGGCCATGTCCTGTTGCCTTTGTCCAAGGAGAGCCAAGGTCATGGCAGCGGTGGGGACAGATGGGGTAGAGACCGCGCCAGCCTGTGGGCTTGAGCTTGTTTGGGAAGAGCCCCTCTAAGGATGTCCCTGTGCCACCTGACCGCATCGAGCCCTCCTCCCGCTGGGTCCAACTCAGCGGGACTTTAGGACAGACGCTGAGGGTACTGTCCCGTCCGCAGAGACCCGGACGAGGAGTCGGGGTGGGAGGCTCGGCGCCTCGGTCTGCGCTCTGGGCCACACCCGGTGAGGGCCGGTTCCCAGGCCCACCCTGAACGTCCTGGGAGAGGCCGAAGGAGCTCTGAGGCCTGCGGCCGGTGGCCCCTCCATCTGGGGGACCGGCGCAAGAAGCACTGGTCTCCCCTCCACGCGCCTCGGAGCTCTGCAGGTGCAGGCACAGGCACGTGTCTCTCCTGCTGGTCCCTCAGGTGGCCACCTCCTCACCAGACCCCCGCCCGCAGAGCCCCTGCCTCCTCAGCAAACACAGCAGCTTGTAGAAAAACACTTTTGATAAAATGCTCACTGTAGAAAATCTGAAAAATACGGAAGAGATTAAAGGAACAATGAAAAGTCACTTGTAACGACACCGCTCCGAGGAGCCACCGTCAGGTCCAGAGGTTCGCCGCCTCTCCACCGTCATTTCAGCAGCTACGATGCAGTGTGATCCCGCCTGTCACCAGGGCACCTTCTGCGACCCCGTGGCATGCTCCACCCCGCTCTGCCCGCTAGTCCACGCCCGTCAGCCCGCGGGTCCTGTGCAGGGCCACGCCGCAAATCTTTGGGTCTTCGACGGCTAGTTGGGCTCATCATAACCACTCATGTCACAGGGGACACTGGATGGTGGGTGTGGCCGCAAACTCATGAAACCAACGACAACAGGTGGCGGCCACTTTGCTCATTGGTCCTTGTAAAGGTGACACCGACTCTAAGTAAGATCGCTGAAATCCAGGTGTGCTCCACCGGACAGCTGCTTCTCCCTGTGCGCCGCGGGGATGTGGGGGTGCACCGTGTGGGGATGTGGGGGCGCCCCGCGTTCTCCCTGTGCGCCGTGGGGACGTGGGGGTGCCCCGCATTCTCCCTGTGCGCTGCGGGGATGTGGGGGCGCCCCGCGTTCTCCCTGTGCGCCGCGGGGATGTGGAGGCACCCTGTGAGGATGTGGGGGCACCCTGCGTTCTCCCTGTGCGCCGCGGGGATGTGGGGGTGCTCCATGTGGGGATGTAGGGGCGCCCCGCGTTCTCCCTGTGCGCCGCGGGGATGTGGAGGCACCCTGTGAGGATGTGGGGGCACCCTGCGTTCTCCCTGTGCCCCGCGGGGATGTGGGGGCGTCCCGCGTGGGGATGTGGGGGCACCCCGTGTTCTCGTCACCCATTGTGGCTGCTCCACCCCGCTCTGCCCGCTAGTCCACGCCCGTCAGCCCGCGGGTCCTGTGCAGGGCCACGCCGCAAATGTTTGGGTCTTCGACAGCTAGTTGGGCTCATCATAACCACTCATGTCTGTGTCACAGGGGACACTGGATGGTGGGTGTGGCCGCAAACTCATGAAACCAACGACAACAGGTGGCGGCCACTTTGCTCATTGGTCCTTGTAAAGGTGACACCGACTCTAAGTAAGATCGCTGAAATCCAGGTGTGCTCCACCGGACAGCTGCTTCTCCCTGTGCGCCGCGGGGGTGTGGGGGTGCCCCGTGGGGATGTGGGGGTACGCCCCGTGGGGATGTGGGGGTGCCCCGTGTTCTCCCCTGTGGCCGCGGGGGTGTGGGGGTGCCCTGTGGGGATGTGTGGGTGTACCCCGTGGGGATGTGGAGGCGCCCCGCATTCTCCCTGTGCCCCGTGGGGATGTGGGGGTGCGCCCCATGGGGATGTGGGGGCGCCCCGCATTCTCCCCTGTGGTCGTGGGGATGTGGGGGCGCCCCACGTTCTCCCTGTGCCCCGCGGGGATGTGGGGGTGCCCCGTGTTCTCCCTGTGCCCCGCAGGGATGTGGAGGCACCCCGCGGGGATGTGGGGGCACCCCGCGTTCTCCCCTGTGTGCCGTGTGGGGATGTGGGGGCGCCCTGCGTTCTCCCTGTGCCCCGTGGGGATGTGGGGGCGCCCCACATTCTCGTGTGCCGTGGTGGGGATGTGGGGGCGCCTTGCGTTCTCCCCTGTGGCTGCGTGGGGATACCCGGCGGAGCGCTCTTTCCTCTTGCAACCTGTTTCTGCTTAGGGACGTGCGACCTTTTCAAAGACGTCGGTGCGATGTGGGGCCAGGTCAGGCGGTCGGCGTTCTGCCAGGCAGGTCTTCGTCGCCAGAAGGTGAGCTGCTTTAAAGAGCGTTCTCCCTGTGCGCCGCGGGGATGTGGAGGCACCCTGTGAGGATGTGGGGGCACCCTGCGTTCTCCCTGTGCCCCGCGGGGATGTGGGGGCGTCCCGCGTGGGGATGTGGGGGCACCCCGTGTTCTCCCTGTGCCCCGCGGGGATGTGGGGGCGCCCCGCGTTCTCCCTGTACGCCGCGGGGATGTGGAGGCACCCTGTGAGGATGTGGGGGCACCCTGCGTTCTCCCTGTGCCCCGCGGGGATGTGGGGGCACCCCGCGTGGGGATGTGGGGGCACCCCGTGTTCTCCCTGTGCCCCGCGGGGAATTCTCCCTGTGTGCCGTGGGGATGTGGGGGCGCCCTGCGTTCTCCGTGCCCCGTGGGGATGTGGGGGCGCCCC
>NW_006440135.1:3923506-3932823 GCF_000325575.1 Pteropus alecto | reverse complement strand
CCTGTGCCCCGCGGGGATGTGGGGGTGCCCCGTGTTCTCCCTGTGCCCCGCAGGGATGTGGAGGCACCCCGCGGGGATGTGGGGGCACCCCGCGTTCTCCCCTGTGTGCCGTGTGGGGATGTGGGGGCGCCCTGCGTTCTCCCTGTGCCCCGTGGGGATGTGGGGGCGCCCCACATTCTCCCTGTGTGCCGTGGGGATGTGGGGGCGCCTTGCGTTCTCCCCTGTGGCTGCGTGGGGATACCCGGCGGAGCGCTCTTTCCTCTTGCAACCTGTTTCTGCTTAGGGACGTGCGACCTTTTCAAAGACGTCGGTGCGATGTGGGGCCAGGTCAGGCGGTCGGCGTTCTGCCAGGCAGGTCTTTGTCGCCAGAAGGTGAGCTGCTTTAAAGATGATTACTTTTCATGAGAAAAATAATGAACCTCGGGAGCGTAGCCCAGGGGGCAGCTCGTTTGGGGAAAGGGCGCGAAAGGCCACGTGGGGGAAACTGGCCCAGCCGGGGCTGCTCCTGAGGGTGCCCTGCCAGGGAGCCCCAAGGGGGGCGTCACGGAGGGGCCGCAGCACTGTGCTGGGAATTCATGGCGGGGGTGGGGTGGAGGTGATCCTAGCATGCAGCAGCTTCTCCCCTGGAGGGCTGGACCCCAGACTGAGAGCTGCCTGTGCCCGGTCAGGGACACGGGAGAAACGTGGGACTCTCAGGCTGGGAGCCAGGAGGCAGCCCCCGCCTCGCAGCATGGAGGGCGTCCCGAACATGCCACAGAGCAGGGGATGTGAGGAGGGACATGTGAGCGTCCCATGCCCATCGCGCATGCCGCAGGCTGGGCGGGTTAAAACAACAAACATTTGCCCCTCAGACTGCGGCCAGCAGTCCCGCATCAAGCTGTCACAGGGCCACGCTCCCTCGGGGGCGAAGGAAGGGCGCTTCCTGCACTCCCAGCTCCTGGGCACTTCAGGGGTCCTGGGCTGTGGCCGCATCCCTCCAACCTCTGCCCGCACCGCCACGTGGCCTCCTTTCCGTGTGTCTCTCTTCCGTCTCTTAACGGGACACTTGTCATTGGATTAGGGCCACCCCGGTAACGCTAGGTGAGCTCTTCATCTCAGAATCCTTAACTTACATTTGCAAAGTCTTCTTGGCAAGTAAGGTCCCATTCACAGGCCTGAGGATAAAGATGTGGCTGTGTCCTTGGGGGGCCACCATTTAACCCGCCGTAAGTGTCAACTTTGTCAAATGCTTAGTAATAACATTTCAAATGTCCAGACACATCAAATGACGAAATAGCCCCCAGCCCCTGCTGCCACCCCCAATGCCAGGCAACTATTGACCTGATCCATCTCCACAGTTTTCCAATCTCTCTCGTTCTGGGAATCTTAGATAAATGTAGCAATTTAACGTACACTCTTACGGGTCTGGTTTTTTCCCCAGCATAATGTTTTAAGAGTATCAGCGTCATGTTTCTGAATTGCTACTTTGTTCCTTTAAGGCGAGAGGGTTCTGTGTACCTGTGCTGCTCCTTGGGTCCCCAGGCTCACCGCGGAGGGCGCGTGCTTCCAGTTTCCTCTGTCAGGGCTAATGCAGCGTGAACATCCGCATGAGTCCAGTCTTTGTGTCCATTTGTGTTCTTTTGCTATCACTTTAAGGGACCCAGAGCTCACAAAGAGAGATGAGGCTCATGGAAGGGCTTTTGGATCCCTTTGATTGTGTCCTAGCGTTTCTGAGTATCTGTTTTGGGGGAGTTTGGTGGGTCACATAAGTGGTTCCAGCCCGAGGCAGGGGGCGGGGATGCCAGCGCAGGTGACAATGTACGATGTCTTGGAAATGAAATAAGAATGCGCTGGAAAATCTGTCTAGATCTGCATTTGTAATTTTAAGGAAGCTTTTTTTTTTTTTAAGAAAAGACCGAAGTCGTATGTTTGCAAAGAAAGGCCTCTTTCCTGAGAAGGTGGAGGAAGCAGTCTCGGCCCGCCTGGAGGCCCCGGCCGCGTGGGCGGCTGTCCTGCACTGGGGCCGTCCTCAGGGTGGCAGCTCCCGCTTGCTTCCGTCTCAGTGGGCCCCGGCAGCGGCCTCTCAAGGGACCGCTCTCCTTCCTGGAGGCGGTTTGCTGCAGGCCCTGCAGGCCTTGTGCAGCCAACGCCGCTCCCGTGATGGCCGCAGCACCTCAGCTCTCCCTGCAGCCGGTGGGGTTCAGCCCAGGACCCGCGGCGGCCGGGCCAGCAGGCGTCAGAGTGCCCTTCCCCTTCCACCTGGCGCCCTACGCGGCCTCCACGCCTCGTCCTGAGCCTTTGCCCCTCAGGGCCAGGGCCCAGGGGCCCCGGAGGGAACACCCGTGCCCTCCCCTGGTGGCCTTCCTGTGTCCCCTCTGCAGAGCGGGGAAGGGAGGCCTTCCCCCTGGGCCCCCAGAGAGCGGCACAAACGACATCCTCGTCAGAATAAGCAAAGGCCGGCCAGCGTGCCCAGGGAGCCACCTGAGCCCGGGGGTGTTGACAGGCAGAGCTTCTATGCCCTCCGCAGCCTCTCGCTTCTCCCAGTGTCCCGGCTCCGCCCCGCACTGAGCAGCTGAGGGCTGGTGCCCACCGCACCGAGCTTACCCCGCAGGCCCGGTGCCCCACGGGGCCCCCGCCCTTGCTGTGCTGACGCTGTGCGCGCCTGCGCGGCGCCGGAAAGCTCGGGCATGATCGCCTGTCTCATCGCTCCACTGGACGGACGCCTGAATCTGACCAGTCCGCGGGTGAGGAGGGTACGGTGGCCGCCGGAGGATGCGAAGGTGACGCATTCTGACCTCCGCGCCATCGCGCCTTCCGCAGGAACGCTGGTGGTTTGGCCGGGATTTTTGGTGCGGTTTTGACTACGGACCAGCAACCCTGCCTGGCTCTGCCGTGCAGGCCCCTCCCTGCCACGCAGAGCGAATCCCGGCCGGCCCCGAGGGCCGAGGACCGGGGACCGAGTGTGAACCAGCCGAGCCGGAGCGCCTCTGCAGTCCTGGGAGCAGAGCGATCAGGGGCAGGGGACCTAGGCAGGTGACACGGATTAAACCGGAAACGAGCAGAAGAACTTGCATGTGAGATGCAGGTGACTCAAGCTAAAAGTCTCAACCAAGTTGGAGAGCGTAGCTTTCGTGTGGCCGGGCAGACAGGACGTCGGGCTGACGTGGACAGGATGCGAAGGCTGCCGTGGGGGCCTTGGCGGGGAGTGTGCCGGGGTGGCACGCACCGCGTGGGGGCACCTGGCCGAGCGTCCCCGGGCTCCTCACGTCCGGCCCTGCGCTTGGCCCTCCGAGCCCAGTGATAGCAGGAATCACACTAAGCTGGTTCCTGCGGGCTCCTGGACCTCTAGTCAGGCGTCCCTTCCTCTCGTGACATCTAGCCAAGGGCCACTCAGGGACGGTCCGTCCTGTCCCTGTATGTGCGGTTTGTCCCGGCCGAATTGGGAGTCAAGGTCAGGCTGCCCCACCCCCGCACGAGTCTTGAATAAGGTCTTGTTTCTGACGCGTGTCTGGTTCCATTGTTGTTTTCTACCTCGGACAAGCCAGGACTGGGCAAGGGAGGACGGCGGGGGGGTAAGGGGGGGACACCAGGACCTGGGGGTCGTGGCTCTGTAAAACCTCCAGCGGGGTCGGCGGGAGCTGATGGTGCCTCAGCGAGGGCCAGGCCTGTGGTCCTGGTCCACCACGCCACCCCCTGCTGCCCGGGCTGAGTCAGGCCATCGGAGGGACAGCTCGTCCAGGAAGCAAACGGGCGTGCAGGACACGGAGACTCACAGGGACCTGAGGACATGGCGTAAATGGGTGCAGACCAGTGGCCAGGTGGGGGGTCTGGGGCTGGACAGTGGAGCCTGTCGGCCTGGGAAGCTCCTTCTAAGCCAGCATGACAAACAGAACCGAAGGCACAGTCCCACGTGGCACAGAGGTCCCCAGACTCTGGTCGTGGAATCCAGCAAATTGGGAGGTGACTTAAGCCTAAAAAGACTAGGCGGGTACTTTTCCTTTGTGCTTGCGAGTGACGCCACGGGTCTCCTGAGACAGTGGTGTCTTCGCAGTGACCCCACTGCGGGTCACGGCTGATTTGCCAGCGGTGGGTTTTATGTGGAGACACCAACCAGCCAGCACTTTTCTGCTCTTCTGGCCGGTTCCAGGGCCAGCGGGAGGCGTGGACTGGCCCGCGGGCCCGGCGTCTCCGCCAGGTAAGACTCCGACTCAGATAGGGAGGCTCGAATATCCATTTTCCCAGCTTTTAAAACCTTTTAAATAGATCTTCTTTGTTATCGACTGAAAAAAAACGTAGTAGGGGGCTTTCGAAAACTCACGAGAAGCCTCTCCTTCCTTTCCAGTTCTGGGTAGTCACTGGACACTCGAGTGGTGGGAAGTCGACGGGGCCAGGGGATAAGGGGTTAACAGAGGCTCGGCACCAACAGTTCACAGATGCGAAGGTCGCACACCCGCAGTTCGCCGTTTCAGCATTTCTAGAATTGCCAAAGCCAAAGACGTGATCCCGGCCTTGGTCCGTCAGGAGCGAGGGTCCCGGGAGGTGCCCGCTCTGCTCCCAGTGAGCTCCCCCAGCCCCCCACTTCCTCACCAGGGAAAAGCACACCTAGGAGGCGAGCAGTGATGGGAGCAGGCTCTGGAAATGCTGAGCTGCATGAGAATTTGGGGCGTCGAGGAGGGGCGAGGGCGGGAAGCCTGCTGTCCTGCTCGGCTGTGGCTGCCCGACCCGGATGAGCCCCGCGGGCCCTGATCGCCGCCTCCTCCCCAGCACTGCGGTGGAGACGGACTCGCCCAGCGGCCAAGGGAGCGCTCCCCACTCACTCAGAGCTTCTTAGGGACATCAAGCCCGTGAGCTGTGAGGACAGCATTTTGGTCGCTTATCACTGCCTAACGGCGGCCTAAGGCCACCATCTCATTTCGTCCCTGATTTTGTGTCCAGAAGCTTGCGAGGCTTGTCCCTGAGCCAGAGGTGCTGGCTGGGGTCCACTCTCGAGGCGGCTTTTTCGCTCACACGTCTGGTGCCCACATGGGCGGCTGCGTCCCTTCCCCCCACCACGTGGTCACAGGGTCTCAGCAGGGCAGCTGGACTGTAGACACGGTGACCCATGGTGACCCGTGGCTCCAGAGCGAGTTTCAAAGGTGGGGAGGGGGCCCACCTTCCTCGGGTCTGGGTCTGGAAACGAACCTTTTCTGTCACATTCTGTCGGGGGAGCAGCCAGAAGCCCTGCCTAGATTCGAGGGGCAGAGATGGAGGCCTCCTGTCCCCAAAGGGGGACCGTGCAGCCATCACGTGCAGCTTGAACTGGCCGCTGTCTGCTCTCTGGCCACGAATTCCTTACATTCCTCTGTGTGACGTGCAGTCACCTTCCCTCCAAGGGCCCGTGACACGGTGGGCTACAGAGTCCGGGATCTGCTACACAGACTGAGACCCGTGGGTGTGGCCCCTGGGCAGGAGGGCACTAGGAGGTTCCCCTCGATCTTAAGACCTCTGACCTGGGAAGACAAATCGCCTGTTCCCCTTGCATCCGGTGTCCAAAGACGAGACGTCCACAGGGCACCAGAGAAGGCGTGTCACAGTCCCCTGCCCTGGCAACTCTGCGGTCCGGCCGGGCACAGCTGCCGGGTGCGCTCGGGGTTCTTGCCCTGGGCTCTCTGCTCTGCCCTCTGGGACAGGCTTCCTATTCCACAGGAAGGGGCAGGCGCTGCTAGATGAGACGCCCGTCCCGCACGCTCCCCGCCCCGAGCCCGGCATTTGTCCGGTGTCGGCCTCATTCAGTCCCAGCTGCTGGGTGTTTTTAAGAACCCCGGTGGGCTCGCTGGGTGCCAGATTGTAATACAGATCCTCCTCTCTGTCCGTACATCATCTTATGCATCTAGGAAATTAGCTGGGACTTTCGATTTTCTGCTAGGAAGCAGATCCGCCAGCTCAGCAAGCAGAGGGAGGTCTGGTCGCTGGGCCGTCACTGGACGCGCTGGGGCCGTGTTCTGCCACCGTGTGACGGAGGCGCCTTTCTTCGGCCCGATGACATCGCCTCGCTGTCCTTCACGCCCCACCAACCGTCTCCTGGGACCTCGCAGTCACGTCTTAAGTTCTCATTGCGCAGGCGCCCGCCGCCTGGACGGAACGCGGTTCCTGCGAGCGATCGCGGTGCGCGAGGCGAACTTTGTACTTTAAAACAAACCGTTCATCTGCTCAAGGCTTCGGGGTTCAGGAAGAGTTTTTCCCAGCAGGTTTCCGCTGACCCGTGCGGACGCCTGGGCGGCTGTGGCAGGAGGGTCCACCATGCCTGGGTACGGAGGGTCCGAGGTGGACTCAGCGGGCCCTCCCGCCCTCCCCGCTGCGCAAGGCCTCTCCAGATGGCCTTTCCAGCATCTGGAATCAGACTGCCCCCACGGTGGCCTTGAGTTCCTGGGGCGAGCTTCCCAAGACACCAGAAGTGGAAGTTGCCGAGCGTTTAAGATCTGAGTCTGGAAACTCACACGGCACCACTTCAGCCATGTTCTATGAGTCACAGGCAGTCCCAGAGCTGGCCCGCATTCCAGGGGAGGGGACACGGACCCCCACGTCTCCATGGAATGGGAGTCAAAGGCGGTGACGCTGTGAGGGCACTCTACCAGTTTATATGGGGTTGGAGGTCTCTAAGGAACAAAATGTGGGTGCTTCTTTGAGAATGAGAAGAACAGGTGTTTTCACAAATATTTTTCATTGGAGACCCCGGTTTAATTAATGCCAATGATGACCTTATTGGCTTGTGATTGCTCATCTCATCTCATTGATTGATTGGCTTGTGATTGGTCATCCCATCTCATCGATTGATTGGCTTGTGATTGTTCATTCCCTCTCATTGATCGTTTGGCTTGTGATTGGTCACACCCTCTTATTGATTGATTGGCTCATGATTAGCCGTGCCCTCTCATTGATTGATTGGCTTGTGATTGGTCATTCCATCTCATCGATTGATTGGCTCGTGCTTGGTCACGCCCTCTCATGGATTGATTGGCTCGTGATTGGTCACGCCCTCTCGTGGATTGATTGGCTCGTGATTGGTCACGCTCTCTCCTTGGTTCTCTCGTTCTATCTGCCTGCTGGAATCTCTCCTAGTTTAATTCTCACGTGGCCTCTGGGGCGCAGACTGCTTGTTTCGCCAACACTCTCCTCGCCTTCCCTTCCAGCAAACACCCAGAGGAGCCCTGCAGGTTCTCCCAGGGGAGCTTCCCGCGGCTTTGACCCTCCTCCCAGGTCCTTTTTGCGCAGGTCCGTCTTTCTGACGGCGGAGAAGCCGCTCACCTCTGCAGGGTGGTTTTGACGCATGTTTAGAAGGCTGGGAAGATGACTCCGGCTTCCCTCTCAGCTTCCATCTGCCTCGTAGGACGATCCGAGCTTCTCTGGAGCCCAGGGTACTCCTTGCTCACCTCTCATGGATTCCTGCAGCAGGACCTAGCGCCCACGAGCAAACTTTTAAACACTCAAAACACTGTTAGTGCAAAAGTGGTTTCGTTTTTAAAGGCGCGCGTGCCCGTGGAGAGCGGGGATTTCTCTGCCGACGCCAGCACCTGCCGGGCCTGGCGGAGCAGCGGGATGGAGACGACCGGCTCCGCTTTCGTCAGACTGGCCGCCTGCGGACTGAGGGCCATCGCTCATCGTGGGGAAACCGGTATTGTTAAAAAGTAGACACACGTCATCAGGACAGGAAGGCATGGCGCCGTCACCTCTGGGGAAGCAGGGGTCTGGAGGGCATCAGTGGGCTCGGAGAGCTCCAGACAAACAGGGTCACGGGCTGTGGGATCGCTAAGACAGAAGCTAGGAGACATTTGGGGAGGCTGTGCCAGGAGGTCTCCTGCAGGGCCCACGATGCTGGGATGGGTGCCCGCGTGTCACCCCGTCGCCTCTGTGCGGCTGGGCTTCTGTGAACAGAATGTGAGAAAGACGGAGGTCTCTCCCGAGTCGTCTGCAGCAGGGGTCTAACTGATCTCGGTTTGAAAGGCTGGTATATTTAATGGGTTTAAATACAAGGCAAGTGCTCTTAATCTGCCATTTTTTTCACATTTCGTAAGAAATTAAAAATCTACAGCAACGCTGAAAGAATTTCATAGTTTTGCCATAAACACATGTATCCACTACCTCAGTTTTATCGCCCCCTTTCCAGGACGTGCTTTATGACACGTCTTTATAACATCTTTATAACATCTGTCTTGTTTTGGATGCCTATCGAAGTAAATGGAGACATCGGTACACGTCTCCCTAAAATTTCAGCTTCCATGTTACTGTCTAGAGTTCGGTATTTGTTTGTGTTTTTTTGGGGGGGGAGAGGGGACAAATACTATATGTAAGAGAATGTCCACGTCTTAATGAACCCCCGCTGGGTGTCCACAAATCCATACAGCTGCCAAACCGGAATCCCTGAGAAGAGGGTGTTTCCGCCTCGCCCTGGGGTTCCCAGGCCCCTTCCGGGGCCCCTTCCCGGGCGCACCTTGCTGTCACCCCCCAGAGGCAGCCACCGGTTCTTCTGTCTGTTTATTTCCCGTCGGAATCAGTCTTGTCCGGTCTAGAGGTTCACGCCGCGTAGCGTCCGAGCACGTCTCGCCATGTGCGGCTTCTCCCACTTGGCGTGTGATCTTGATGCTCACCCACGTGGTGCGAGCAGCGGGGGGTCACTGCTTCCCTCGCCCAGGAGCTTCTGCGGTGTGCGCGCCGCAGGTCCCTGGTCGTCCCTCGCTCGATGGACCGCGGCCACCGCCCGGCTTGGGCCATGACGGATGAAACTGCCGGGCGTCTGCATATAGGACCCGCGTGTGGCCGCCCTGTCCCCTGGCTTGACAGCTTGGCGGGTTTGCGGGGAAGGACCTGAGTTCTTCCAGAGTAGTCGCGCCGTTCCGCATTTCTACCAATGACACGGAAGAGCTCCAGCTGCTGCGCAGCCCCGCTTGGCTGTCGTCGGTCTTCTTACCTGTTAGCGGTCCGGATGGGCGCGCAGCGGTACTCTGTCGAGGATTCGGTTTGCATTTCCCTGGTGACCAGCGATGCCGACCATCTCTTATGGGCTGTCGGCCATTTTTGTATCCACGAGTCTTTCTTTGTGAGGCGACCCTCCCGTTCCTTTCGTGTTAGGTTTTTCTGGAGCGGCATGTCCTGCAGCGTCCTCCACTAGGTCCGCACTTTCCCCCTCGCCTTCTAACCTATTCACATCCTTAACAGCGCATGTTCATGAGCGCGGGTTTTAATTATGTCCAATTTACCAATTTTTTTGTAGATACCACTGTATGTGTCCCGCAAAAACTTTGCCCAGCTCCAAGTCGCAAACTCTCTCTGCTGTGCCCCCTGCGCCGCCCCGCCCCCACCTC
>NW_006440135.1:3916463-3923384 GCF_000325575.1 Pteropus alecto | reverse complement strand
TTCTTGTCTTTATTGAGTTACGAGCATTTGCTTCCTTCCTTTGCCTTTCCGGCCGTTGGTTTTATACCGCATCTAGCTACAGGTTGGCTGAAGCTCATCGCTCTATTAGTCTCCCGATGGCGCAGGGACCCAGGGACCCCGAATTCCGCCCCTCCCTTTGACCACCAGGCCTGTCCCGTGCAGCGTGTCTGTGTCCCCTCGTGTTACACTCTCACTACGGTTTACCAGAGGCCACCGAGTGCTGTGTCCCCGGTCCCTCCGTGCCTGCTACCTCTCGTTGACAGGCCCGGAGGCCCCCAGCCCTTTCGGCGAGGTGCCCTTAGCCGGATCTCCTCTACCTATGACCGTGTCACTATTTTGTCCTTCCATGTGGAGTGACGATTTGGTTGTCCCCTGATTTCCAAGAGTGCAGAGCTGCGTGGGCGGTCTGCCCGCGGGCGTGGGGGTCTGCAGCGGCCAGCCGGCATCGTTCCCGGATGTTCCTCTTCTCGCTGCTGTCACAGTGCAGATTTAATGTGCTTTACAGCAAAACAGCAGGGTTCCCTGGAGCCATTCGTCTGATTTTTTTTAAGGTGCTCGATTTAGTTTTATATTAAAAAAACCCGCTCTTTTTCTTTTGTATTCATATTCTATTGTTTCTCATGGTATTTAATTAAGTCATGAATTAAATACCAAGTGTAAGCGCAGTAAACAGTGCGGAAATTCACACAGCAGACTTGATGCGCGAGCACGTGACCGGCGTCTCAGAGGACCAGCTGGGACAAGGGCAGTGGCTGTGCCCTGCACAGCCGTCAGCGTGCTCTGGGGACAGAGTGCGTAGTGTCTTGAGCCGGTGAGCTGGTTTGGGGGTCCAGGTGGGACAGCCCTATTTTTGTCTTTGTGGGGTGATCCAGCTCACTCCGCCTCTGAGAGCGCGTGTCTCCTTCTTGCCTCTCCCGTGCCTTCTGCGGGATTCCGGGTGCTCCAGGGTGGCCATCAGGAAAGAGGTCATTTTTAATGGAAGAATTAAGCACTGTAGTGCGCGGTTCTGACCTGCGGGGGCGGCGTGCACGCGCCCACTCTCTGTCCCCCTCTGCATTTGTTAAGCGCCACTGAGCGTGCGCGCGGCACGTGCTCAGCACGTGCTCTGCAGAACGCGGACGCACGGCGTTCGAGTAACGCTGTCTCACTTACTGTCACAACCAGAGTGCGTGTTGGGTGACGAGTCCTAGTTTTAGAGGAGACAGCCGTCAGCCGTGGAAAGATGACTCAGAGCGGCCGATTCCCGCGGGGCTGCACAGCCCGCCCGGCAGGGGCGCAGCGATGGGGCCGGAGGTCCCACTTCCCGCCCGGCCTGCCGCCTGGTGGCAGAGCCGCAGCGCTCCCTGGGGCGGGCAGACGCGTGACATCGCCGTTTGCTGCGGCCGCGCCCGGCCTTGCGGACGTGGTGGAAACTAAGCGCGAGAGAATAAAACGACACAGAGAGAAAGATTGAAGCGAGGACTCTGGTGGTTTTGAAATAAACCGATCGCGGTCCACCTGCAGGTACTCGGAGGACCGAAACCGGTCCCTTGCGCCCGCTGCTGTCACTGTTGAGAAACAATAACCTGGGCCCTGCCAGCGTCTTCCTGGCTCAGAATGTGGGGGAGGGGGGAGTGTCCACAGTGAGCACAGGACAAACGACCACCTCGCCACCCACGATACACTTGGGGTCTGTGCCGTTTTAAATGGACGGCACGCACTGGCCCTGTGTCGGCCACCCTCTCCCTGTGGGACACGTGTCTGCCAGGTCGGCGACATGCAAAGGTGGCCCTCACCTCCCACAGCAGCCTGGGCCGTCATCTCTCCGTGCCCTGCGTCACTCGGTCACAACGCTAGACTGCAAGCCGAGGTGACCGTCCAGCACACGCCTTGCTGCTGTCGGGTTTACCCGGCCGAGGTACAGGCAGGTAGGTCAAGCCTGGCTCTGAAGTGGCCTGAGCAGGGGTCTGGAGGGCGCAGGCTTCCCTGAGCTCTGGCCTGACCCTGGCCCCAGTGTGAGGGGTTCCAGCACATATTCTCGAAGAGGGCTCCAGGCCAGGGCTGGGAGAAAGGGACACACTAGTAGCGAGGTGCCCCAGGGATAGGGGGACGTGGTCTGTGCCCCAGCAGGGTCTAAGCCCCCTTTCTGCGCCCGGATGTCGGATAGACACGCAGGTAGCAGCAGGGCACCGGTCTTGCCCTCCGTGTGCTCATGGGCACTGACTTTCGCCTGTTCCTCGTGTCCCTTTGATGTGATGGGTCTCCGAGAACTGTGTGAGCCAGATCACAGCCCCAGCCTCCGGGCACTGCACACGTGACCTCTGTGCTTGTCCATGTTGTCACCTGTCCCCCCCTCCCCCATTTCAGGTAAGGCAGGCTCCCGCTGCATGGTGTGGTTGCCTCAGCTTCCTGTCCCCGCTGTTCGGTTGTTTGTCCCCACCTGTCAGACTGGCAGGACACACACTTTCCTACCCTTTTCCTACGCAGTGCACCTGGGCTGGGCTGCTGTGGGCCGACCTCCCCAGGAGGAGGCTCTGCCCTGAGGGGCTGGGTGGGCCGCGTATTTGGCCTGCACCGCCCTAAACACAGGTGCGGGACACCCGTATCCACTCACCCAGTCACCCCGGGCTCCTCCACCACGTCACCCCCAGATTTTATCCAATCTTTTCCTGAAGGACCTGCAGGAATGGTGACGGCTGCTGCACAATGTCCCCCAGGCACAGGTGCTGTCTGTGAGTGGCAGGTCGTACCTGACCAGGGCTGCTTTCAAGAAGCTGAGTTGGGAGGGCCGAGGGAGCGCCTGGGCCCAGTGCTGGGGGTGGATGGGGGTGCAGAACCAGCTGGACGAAGGGCCCGTGGGGGTCAGAGCCACCACCCCCCACAGGCCGCTGGTTCCCCATTGCGCCCTTCAGGGTCTGGGGTGTTTCTGGGAGGTGAGGAGCCAGCCCTCAACTCCACAGGACGTACTCGATAATGAAGGGGCCCCAAACTCTGAGCTACTGCTACATCTCGGCGAAGCCCTAGGGACCTCAGAGTCCCTGTGAGCCTTGCCTCTTGTTTGGCCAATTTCTCAAGGTTCTGTGTCCTTAATACAGAAAAATTTCGCAATAAAACTCGAAGTGTGTTTTAAAATGCTTAATCTAACTATGGGAGATTTGAAAGTGAGACCTGTCCTGCTGACAGTGACAGCAACTGGCCTGTCGCTTTCCACGGTGGGCGCCTTCGACCCCGCAGCCCGAGGGGGCGCCGCTTTCTGGGAAAGGCGGGGGGAGGGAGTCTGACTATAGTGAGGGCGCTTCTGAGGGCCTCGTCCCCGAAGGACACTCGGGACACACTAGGAAAGTGATCCGTGCATGTGACGACGCGTTGCCCTCACACCTGCGCACAGGTGTGCAGTGTGTGTCCTCTTAGTGAGAGGAGAGCTCATCAGAGCCGTCAAGGTGGCCCCTTTCTCTGGAGAGGGCTCGAGACCAGGGCTGGACCTGGGCCTGGGGGACCTGGGACAGTTCTATGTGGTGGGGAGTGTCTTGTGCATCTCGGAGTGCGTAGCAGCCTCTCCGGCCTCTGCCCACTGGACGCTCCGTGCCTGTGTGTGACAAGAAAACTGTCTCCAGACATTGCTGACCGTCCTCTGCTGAGACCCCTGCCCTGGACAGGGCCCCCTGAAGCACTGTGTGCAGCCTGGCCTCCCTTCCCCCCCACGCCTCGGCACAGCCACCTCCCCCTTGGGTGATGGTTGAGGTCACCTTCTGTGACCTTTAGAGCGATGTGTTGCCCTGAACCCAGAGCCAGCCAGGGCCTCTGCCCCCTAAACCCAGACAAGGGTGAGTCCAGCTCACATCTCGAGCCCTGAGGACAGATGCTAACGGAAGGGAAAGGGGCGACAGGGACTCCTTCAGGGGGCCCTGTGCCGACCGAGGCCCTGAGTTCTCAGAGCTGCCGAGGACCCCCGCCCTGAGTCACAGGGGGGTCCTGGGGTTCACCTCCAGGCTCAGGACAGCCGGGCAGAGAGGGGTCCCGAGCAGAAAGCGCGCCTGCTCAGCAAGGGTCAGCAGAGCAAAGGCGTGAGCTCCCCAGAGCTTCCGAGGCTCCGAACAAAGTGCAGCGCCCCCCACCCGCCCCCGCGACGACCTCGGTCCATTTCCAGTGTGTTGGGGAAGAACAAGCTCGGTCTCTCCGTGGGGCTGCGCCGATGTTCCAGGCGGCGGCGTTCCAGGCGTTTCGATGGTTTTCTGGATGCTGAGGAGTGGCTGAGGGCCTGGCCAGGCGGCAAGAATAGGTGGGGTGTGCCAGCAGAGGGACAGGCCACCACGGGCATGATGTCGCCAGCTGGGGTCCGCGGGAGGGAATGAAAACACCCTCGTCCATCCGTGGAGATGAGGGGCCCCGCCGCCTGGGTGCTCAGGGCGACGTCTCTTTCCTCCTCTGTGGTCACTTGGTGGCAGTGTCAGCGGCCAGGGCACCCATGGGCTGGGCTCCATCGTCATCTCAGGTGAATGAGTCTTAGTTTCCCATGGGTCAGTCCGGGATGGGCTCTCGACTAGGCGCCCCTCTGAAATGTCTCCACAGACAGGACTGGCTCCTAGCTCCCCAGGGTGCGGGGCCTTGGGAGGTCCCTGCACAGACAGCGGCCAGTGGACTCTGGGTACCCAGACGCTCTGCCCAGAACAATGGCATCTGAGCAAGAAGAAGCGCTGCCCACAGCACCTGGGGAGGGCGTGGAGACCGTGAGGCCCACAGCCAGCAGCTCTGGGCCCTCGGCCAAGCCGGCCTCTGGGCCGCGGTGGGCTCTTCTGCATCGGGGGCCCTCATGCCTCCGGTGCGACCCGACCCGCCTCGCCCTTAGGGTTCGCTTTCAAGTTGGGGAGCGGCCCCTCCCTGGCGCGGGAGGGTGAGCTGCAGCTGGGCCTCGCAGACCAGGTGGCTGGCGGGAACGCTGGCAGGCCCCGGGGCCTTCTGTGCACGCTCTGCAAAACAAGGCCGCCGTCAGAGCGCGGTGTTTCTGGGGCTTTCCCAAGGGCCGGCTCTGAGGCTGCCTCTGCACGCCCGGCCTCCGCGCCTCGCCCGCACCTGGGCGCTGCCCCAGGCAGGGCCGGATCACAGGCCTGGGCGCCCTGCCGCGCTCTGTCCCCGCCCCCCAGGGCTGGCGCTGCCCATCCCCAGTGCCCACGCCTGCTGCCTGCGACTCACAGACTCACCCTCGCCCTCACGTCGCTCCTCTCTGCCGGCACAGCCCCTCCCTTCCCCCCGACCACGCGCCAGCGCCAGACGCTGCGGGGATTCCAGGTGGCTTTTTGGTACAGCTAATTGTCCAAATAAGAAACAAACCAGCAAAGATGGAATTCCAGATTTCTTACTCAGGCCAACGGTCCCCCTCCTCCCAGACGACTCATCACCTACGGCCTGGGAGTCCGCGGTGATTTCTTTCTAAACACTGGGCGATTACCAAGATTCCAGAGCAAAACGCATCCCATGCGTCTCCTGGGAGCCCTCTGCGTCGTAGGTGGCGGGACTTTTTCTCTGCACACACGGGCAGAAGTGGTTCCAGCCTCTCAGAACAGCAGCACTCACACGCACTGTTCCCTTACGAGTGGCACGAGAAACTGCCAGAAACCCGTGTTCGGAAGTCACATTTTCTTATAACACAGTTTTTACTTTGCTGGGAAGTCTGAGGCCCTCACTCTGGCGCAGTTTCTGCTGCGATGCTATCTGTTCCATGCAAGATTTAACTGGTTGTCATTTGCAAACTCTCATCAGGCTCCTAAATGTTTCTCCTGTCCTCTCATCTATTTTAAGCCAAAAATGTCCTTGGGGAAAAACTTTTGTCACTGCGACACTGTAAAACATGCATTGACTGGGAAACTTTTTTTTTTTTTTTTTACGAAATACTATACTTGGTTAAGTTTTGGGGAATAAGCCCCCTGCAGAATCCGTTCTCAAGGGCCCGCACCCATCATGGACCAGCTCCCCCGGTTCCACGTTACCGATGGAAGTCCCTCGAGAACGGGAAATGGCCCCTAGGAAGGCCACCTGCATTTCCGTCTGTAAGTCACAGGCCTTCCAGGTAGTAGCCTCAGCGCGCTGGGTTATTAGAAGAAACGGCAAGCTGTTGGATTTAATTATGCCGTCATGGGTCACTTCAGGATTATCAATCACTCACTACAAAAACAAGCCCATAATATTGTTATTTATAAGGTGCTTGGAGGAGTGTGAGGCCACAGCCCCCAGTGCAGGTGTCAGGAATTATTGTCTTCAAGGCAATTCTAAATTTCTCATCCTCTCCTTCTTACTCCAAACGTCAGAATTAATTACGGGTGGCGTTATGTTAACACAAAACCTTTAACAGTCTCTGGGAAATGTGACCACGACATCTCTGCGAGACCCGGACTGGCCATGTGCAGCTCCCTACCAGGAAAGTGATACCGTTCTAAGTGGCGCAAAAAAACCGAGACTGCCTGGGCGCAGGAGCGGCCTGAGGCGCCTGCGGGGAGTGCAGAGTGGGCGGGGCGTGAGGAGTGGGCGGGGCCGAGGCACCCGCGGGCGTGCGGAGTGGGCGGGGCGTGCGGAGTGGCGGGCGTGCGGAGTGGCCCGGCAGCGGAGCCTGCAGGAGTGCGGAGTGGGCGGAGCCGAAGCGGGGCGGGGCGTGCGGAGTGGGCGGGGCAGAGGCGCCTGCGGGGAGCGCGGGCTGGGAGCAGAGGCTCAGGGGAGTTTGGGTAGTTTCACAGACGCAGTGTGGAAAGCCCCAGCTCTTCCCCTCGGTGGCACTTGCGCCCTCAGCCCACACTCGTTCAGTGGGTGAGTGAGTGCGCCCCCTCTCAGATAAGCCAAGCCGTGCCTGGCCCCCGGGAAAGCATTTTGACTTTCGGCCACGTCGTCCACCCTCCTTGAGCTTCCCTCGCTGAGAGCTGACCGAAGCCACCT
>NW_006440135.1:3913892-3915665 GCF_000325575.1 Pteropus alecto | reverse complement strand
GGTGGGGCGGGGAGGGGAGGGCCAGCCCCACTGGCCTGGTCGGGTGACCTCGGGCAGAAGTCTGCACCGCTTCATGTCCCGGATCCTGTTCTGGGCTTCGTGACGCCCTCTGGCTGGGAGCGGTCAGCGAGGCCCGGCCTGGGCTCAGTGCGTGCCGGCCCGCGAGGTTATATGTCGGGTGACCTTCGTTCGTCCGTGGGGTCGTCCCCGTGGTTAGAAACCTCTGTTTCCAAGCTGATTCCGAGGCCCTGAAAACGGGCGCAACTGGGTGCCCTAGGGTCATGTCACACGTGACTAGGAAGCTACCGACTGCCCTGACGGGTGATGGCCGAGGGGCCACCTGCAGCTCTAGGTTGCGCTGGGCTTCCGGGTCAGCGACCGGAGTAGAGTGCCAGCTGTGTCACCAGCTAGCTGTGGGCCAGGCTTCTCAGTCACCTCACCGATGGGGCGGGGCTAACAAACCTGCGTCCTGGGTGAGGCAGTGTCACCCGCCCTCCTACCCCGCCCTGATGGCCCCAGCGGCCTGCGGTTCCCAGGCACAGGGCGCTAGGAACAGGATTTGTCGGTTGCCCCCGGCGGGACTGGAGTTGACCTCCCTCCTTGGACTCTGGCCTTCAGCGCAGGTGATGTCTTGCTCAGCCTGTGTCCTTTGCAGGTGACATGTGGGGAATATGCTTTAAACTGAACTTTAGCATATTTACCGTAGCGCCCGAGGAATTCCGGCGATCGAATTGAACGATTTCCATTGATTTTCATTTCATATAACGTGACTTGAAAAATGTTTTGAGAGAATCTGACCAAGTGTCCAAAATGTCATGCTCCTGAACTTCCTGTGTGAGAGGAATAACTTCCTGTTTCTCCGTTTTAACACAAAAGCAGATTCTCAAGTCCTTTTCAATCACGTGATCGAAAACTGTCGCTTGAACGTGCGGAACGTGCTTTGCGTCTGCCCCTTCCCGGGCGTTGCCTGGGTTTCCTCCCGCGCGGTGGACGTGCTCGTAGGTCCGTGAGAGCCGCATTTCAGAAACCGCGTCCGCCCACGCTCGCTCTCGCCACACCTCCACGGCTCAGCAGGCCTCGCTGGGAACCGCTTCGGTCAGGTCCTGTGTCCGGCTCTGGGGACGCAGAAGAAGGGCTGCAAAGCCCCGAGTTCCCGCAGAATCGAGGGAGACTGACAGGTGACCAGTGATGTCAGGGTAGAGGGATGAAGGACGGGATTCAGCCCCGTGGCGTCCAGCGGTGTGGAACAGGCCCCGGCCCAGCCTTGGGGGTGAGCAGGTGGAGAGAGAGGACTGGGGACAGGGAGGGCTGTCGTGAGGACCCCCATTCTCAGAAGTGGCAATGGTCCACCCTGAGGCTGCAGGTCGGAAGGCACGGGGCTCCGCAATGACCGCCCCGTGGGGCCAGCGCCCATGCACGCGCCTCACCCTGCGCTGTCGCGGGCGCCCCCGGTTCCGAGTGCAGCCCCCACCCGCACTGCGCCCAGCACTGGCCGAGCTTGCACGGGCAGCGCCTCCGTCCCGGCCGCCTCCTGCTGTCCTTGCTCCCTCTGTGGCGAGGACAGCTCCTTCGTCCCCTTGTCTCCTCGCCTACCTGCCCTTGAGTTTGGGGCACCCCGGGACCCTCTTTTTAGCCCGGTTTTGTCATCTACCACTGTCCGTGTCAGTGTCCCACGAGAAGCAATTCTGTCGGGTCCAGGCCCGGGCCTTCCTCCTGAGCGCCTCCCAGAGCCCGAAAGGTCCTTGCCACAGGCACCGCCCCTTCTCTGGTTCC
>NW_006440135.1:3913202-3913741 GCF_000325575.1 Pteropus alecto | reverse complement strand
GCTGCTGGTTGGAGTTTTAAATGATGACAACAGCAACGGTTTACAGAAAACAGATGTTTCTCCCCCAGTGTCCGGAAGTCGCCAGGGCTGAGACAGGGACGGGGCGTTCCTCGATTCTGTACCCGCGGTGCCCACCCAGTGGCCCCCGTTTAGTCCTGCGTCGTTTTGCCTGAGCCAGCGCAGGAGCACCTGCCGTCCGCTTAGCGGATGCATCCAACGGGCCAGCCGCGGTGCCGCCTATCCGGGCACTTTGTTGGGCACGTCACAGGGGTCGTGTCCTTGAACTGCCTGCAGGCCTTCTGCCCCGTGACCACCCCTGATGCTGCCCGAGGTAGACGCAGACCTGACTGCGACGAGCTCATCCGACACAGGGAAGCACGGAGACAGCTCGGGGTCCACGCTCACCTTGCCTGTTTCCCCAACGGCCCGCCACTGCCTGCCATCGCTCCCAGAGCCCACTGCCCACCCCAGCTCCCTGCGACCAGGTGTAGCGTCCATTCCCCCCACTGAGGGTCTAAACCTGTGGCCGGTTGGGCTGG
>NW_006440135.1:3905864-3913097 GCF_000325575.1 Pteropus alecto | reverse complement strand
GCTCTGCGCCCATCCGCCAGCCCCCCGCTTCCCGCGCAGCGCCCCTGGGCTCGGAGGGAGGCCGGGGGAAGCCAGTGCCCTCAATGCTCTCCTCTTTGGGGGAGATAAAAATAATATGGCCCCTCGTTTTCCGAAAGGCAAGGGAGTGTAGAGATAATTCAAGTGTACTGTTTGGGAAGCTGGGGGAAAATGGGCAATTAAACTGAAAGGGGAAATATTTAATTTATGACAATGTGATTATAACCCACTTTGCAAATCATTTGTCATCGAGACAGACACACTTGTTAAGAAACGTTGCATTATAAATCAGACGTGATTTCTCCCCCACACATTCCTTACATTTTTCTTCATTCAGGCCTTCCTTCAAGTTCCACTACGGAAATGACCCTGAGCAGCCCGGCTCTAGCCTCCGTCCAAACCACCTGCCTCCACTTCTGTGCGAGCCACACACTTGTCTCCGTTATGGGAACAAGCAAACGAGGTTGTTCTACCTAAGTCCTCCCTCTCCATCCCTGTGTCTGCTTGCCTGCCTACCTACTTGCCTAACTACCTGCCTACCTGCCTGCCTGCTTGCCTGCCTGCCTACCTGCCTGCCTGTCTACCTGCCTGCCTACCTTCCTGCCTGCCTGCCTACCCACCCACCTGCCTACCCGCCTGCCTATCAACTGTCTATCAACCTATCTAATCTTAAAGACGCATGTCATTCTCATCTCGTCCATAAAATGGTCTTCAATCACGCAGTTCCACGTGCTCCCTTTGGGTTCTGAACTCACGTGGCACGGCGTGCCTTGCAATTTGTTTAGAATAATTGTTACCCAGTATATTATCTGTATCCCGACTGGACTAAACAGAGACTTAAACCATAACTTAGATGTATGAACGTGTATTTTCATCAGATAGCACACCACATTCCATAGAATGTCACCACCCCCGTGATCCATACCTCGAAATTACCCTGGTAACTGCTTCTCCTCAGTGGAAGCTGTCACCCGGTAGTTTGCAAGGCTTGGTGGGGTCCAGAGAAAAAAGCAGATAGAGGGGTGTGCAGGGCCGGGAGAAAGATGAGGGGCTGGACTAGAGGGATGGCACTCTGCGGGCACAGGTGAGCCTGGGGACCACGCCTGTTTAGTAGTGCAAATCTCGGGGACGACAGTGCTGAGTGATGGGAATGCACCTGACTGTTCCGTGCAGCGGGTGGGTGGATTCCCAGGGCTGCTGGGAGGGACCGCACAGTGACCCGCCCTGGGTCAGTCTAGTGCTCCCCCACGCTCCACCTGCCTCTATGAAGGGCTAGGGGAATGGCCTCCACGTGAGGTCCGCTCTGGCGTTGCCAAGTGTAGGGTATTAGAATCTTGACCAGAAGGGGCGCGTTTCCCAGTTAAGGTGTGATTTGCGTGCGTGGTGGCAACTTACTCTACAAAGCCCCGCAGACGGTGACCCGGCTGGCTCAGCACACTCCGCGCTGGGGGTCTCGCTGGGCCTGGCGACAGCGGCCGGGGTGGTGAGCGGTCGCCTGCCCTCCATGGGTGCTCCTCTCTGCTTTAGCGGGGTGCAAGGAAACAGCGGCGGGGGTGGCGAGCGGCCGCCTGCCCTCCATGGGTGCCCCTCTCTGCTTTAGCGGGGTGCAGGCATCCGTAGGGGGTGGGGTCGTTTTCTTGGAGCAAAATGCCCCGCGTGGGAAATAGCCTCTAACCATCTAAACAGGGAACAGCCAACCTGGGGTGTGAGTGGTTTTGGGCCTTCCCCTCGCGATCCTGCCCTGTGCGGGGCCATTTTGTCTTGCCTGTTCTGGAGGAGGAGTTTGTCACCAAACTGAGTAACAATCCAATGATTAAAAGAAGTTACAGCAAGAGAGGCACCTCCCTGTGTATGAAACGCGCCAGCGTGGCCCTCGGCGCCCGCGGTGAATGGAGTTTCCGACCGGCATTTGAGGGTTGTTTGTTTGGCCCACGACCTTGGTCCGCACCCTGGCCCTGCTCGGGGGTCTGAGCCCCGGCGCGGGAGCCGCAGAGCCGGCAGTCACAGGAGCAAGGCCGCATGCGTGCGGAGGGGACGTTCATCAAATAGTCCCCGGTCTCCGCCAGGGGACGTCCTTCTGCGCCGCGGTTGCCGGAGACGCATCCAGCGTCCCATCGCGCCGGCAGCTCCAGCCCCGGCTGCTGCCCTGGACCCTGCCCTGGGATAAGGGCCGAGGGAGGACCGCTCCCCTTCCGTCGCAGTCGCGGTCGCGGGCGCATGGCTGTGGCCGGGCAGGGCTGGACTTGAGTCCAGGAAGACTGGCTGCAGGCTTCCCGCCCTCCACTGCCGTCCCTCCGCCACGGTCAGCTGCCGGTTTCACCCCCATGTCCCATCGTGTCACCGAGGTGGCTCACACATCCCCTCTCTGCCCAGCCTCCCCTGCCACCCTCTCTGAGAAGCGCCTGGCGCCCAGCCAGGCTCCTGTATTTTCTTAGAGTCCTATGCTCTTTGCCCAGCGATCACCGGGACAGTGCCCTCTGTCTCGATGACCTTTGGGGCTCTGTGGGCCCCGCCGAGTGTGCGCAGCTGCTGGTGTGAGAGGCAGGGTGACTGGGTGTGCAAGGAGAACAGCCGAGGTCGCTGAAAGCCTCGTTGCTCAGCAAGACCCTCAGCCCTCTCGATGGCGTTTGGGGAGGTCGCCTCCTCATCCTGCCAGTTACTAATTGGTAACACAGGAAAATCAACGCTCCATTTGGGCAATTTGCTCAAACATGCAGTGGAATGAGAAGCAGTCTGTGCAGACCGTGAGCGAGCACTTCGTACCCTCCCGGGCGGCGCGGGCGGCCGTGGAAGTGCGCCCGACCCGCCTTCGGCACCGGGAGGTCTGTTTCTTTTCTATTTCTAAAAAAAACCTCACAAAGCAACATATTTCATATTTTAGGAATCTTGCCTGGAAAACATGGGAACTATTTTGGCTCTTGACAAACCAGTCCCTGCCCTCAGGGTCTGCAGGCTCACAGACGGAGGCTGTTTCCTCCGGCATTTCCCGAGGGGCACATTTTACACTTTGGTTCCCAAAGCTGAGTTTCGCGGAGCGCAGCTCTTGTCCCGGTGCATCTGGTCCAGCTGGGGACGTGCTAGGTCAGCCCCGTCTCGTGGAAAGAGAATGCGAGCCATGAGGGCAACTTAACATTTCTAATAGTCACACTGAAAAAAGTAAAGAAAAGAACTAGAAGAAATTGATTTTAAGAGGAAGTAGATTTAACCCGGCACATGCAACATATTGTCATTTTAACGTACACCTAGAGTAACAACGTACTGAGATGTTTCACATCCCTTTTGGTACTGATTCTTTGGACCTGTGTGTTTTACATGTAGAGCGCTTCTCATTCGGGACCAGCCGCTCCGAGTGCTGCATGGCCGCACAGAGCTGGAGGTCACATCGCTGGGCGGCACGGCCTCAGAGCAGGGGGTGGCGCGCTGTGGCCTGTGGGCCAAATCAGGCCACCGACCTGCTCGGTGTGGCCCTTGGGCTAACGATGGTTTTTACGTCCTTAAACGGTTGAACAGAGATGTAGAAGGGGACGCAGCAGGGACCGTCCGTTACATGTGGCTGTAATATTTGGACATGAATTAATCAATATTGAATTTTCCCCTCAGTTTCAACAGCAGAAAACGCAGGTAGATATCACCACATAAACAAAAACATTGTGGCAGTTTCAGATGTTGGGTCTGCTCTGGTCCCAGGCAAGGTGGCAACCAGCAATGAGGCATCACCACCTGGTCCCACGTCACCTGGTCCCACGTCACCTGGTGCCTTGGCATCTAGGGCTCGCGCATAGCCTGCCACCCTTCTCTGTGTCCCTCCTCGTCCATGACGTCTCTCGTTTGCAAGGGTCAAGTGAGGAGTTTACTTCGTGTTCACTTAACGCCATCGTTAGGGAGAATCCCTGTGCTTCGTCATGTCGTGCTGATGCCCCAGCCTCTGTAACAGGCTTCGGTATAACGCGAGAAAAACTGCCAAGAAAACGCGCCCCGCCGTTCCTTTGAGAGAGACTCCCACAGCCCGCGAGAAAGGAGGCATTGTCTGCGTCTTCATTTTACAAGATTGGCAGTTGTTATCACTTATGTCTTTGGTGACCTAATTTGCAAACGTGTTATTAATTTTCTCTTAAAATAATCCTGGCAGAACATGAGAACGCGCGCCCGGCCCCTGGGACGGGGCGGGCCGGCGGCTCTCGGCAGTCCCGGGCACGTCTCGGTCTGCGATTTCCTCCCGGTGACTCGGGGCGGACCTGGGGTGGACCTGGGAAACCGCAAGCCAGACAGGGCTCATTCTGTGTTCTGTGGGGTCATTTCTGACTCTCTCAACATTGCTCTGGGACCCCACCCGCTGACCCCAGAGGGAAACTCAGGATGTCCCTGGGCGCCCGGTACCCCGACCCCATTTGGGGACCAGAGGCCTCCGTGTCCTGCTGGCACCCAGCGTCCCTATGGGGTCCGTGCTGTGACTGTTGGGTGACGCCCTGGAAGCCCAGGGGTGTGCTCCATCGTCCTTGTCCATCTCTAGACGTCGAACGGTGACTTCGAACCGCTGGCCAACAGGGCGCTTCGCTTCAGCAGTACATTCTCCGCCTGGGGCAGGCGGCTCAGCCAGCCCCGAGCGCACCCTTGGGTGAAGGCGACAGACAGGGTGGGCCCTGCTGCGTGTGGGGCCAGGTCCCAGTTACACATGCTGGAGGAGCCAGATCAGCCATCGGCCGCCTCCCCGGGTGGGGCCAGCTGGGTTGCAAGGCTGACGGGCGTGCCACCGAGGTCCCTGGCCCCGGCCACCACGCTCAGTCCCTGGGCTGCAGGGCGTCCGCTGACTTCGCGGCTTCTGCTTTCAGGGGGAACTGCAAGTCGCACTGGCCAGCTGCGGCCCCTGGACTGAGCAGCCACCCTGCCCTCAGCCATGACTGGCGGGCGCAGATGCAGACCCAGCCCCTTGGCTCCAGCAGGCCCTGTTTGGGGCACCGTTAACAGCACAGTGGGGAGACGGTTCTGCAAGTGAACCCAGGCGGCCGGCTGCCATGCCGGAGCCTGCGGGCCGCCCCCAAACCAGCTGGGGCCACCCCCGGTACAGAGGCCGCCACGGGCCTGCTCAGCTCAGTCGCTGCCCCCTGCTCCCGCCCCTCCCCATGAGCGTGCTCACCTCGGATTCTGGCGCTTTCTCCAGAAGGCCTTGGGGTTACCCCAAATAACAGCGCATGGGGCTGAGCCCCGACCCCCTTTACCCTTTGAGCCTGACGCGCCTTCACCAGCGAAGTGCCCAGAGATGCTCCGCGGACACTCAGGGCGAAGCGGAACTTGGACGTTATTTAATGCACCTAAAATTTGTTTTTTTTTGGTTTTTTATTGTAGACCCAACGCTTGGGCTTGGCTCTCACTGCGTTATTTTCTCCTTTAAAAATTCAATGAAGTTGAGGGAAAAAAACTCCAGAAGGAATCATCCATTATTTGGGAAAGTTTTTTCAGATCATGTTAATATAATTTTATACTCGAAATAAGACCGCACAAGGCATTTCTACCATAAACTTGACTAGGGCTGTGCTGTCCAGTACGGCGGCCACCAGCCACGTGTGGCCCTGAGCACTCAAAACGTCACGGCTCTGACCCAGGACGTGCGACACGTGATGCATGCTCTACACATCAGAGACTCAGTGCAGAAAAAACATAGAGTGTCTGAATTACAGTTTAGCGTTGCCTGTTGAAATGACAATATCTTGGCTGTGCCGGGCTCCGTGAAATACGTTATGAAAGTCACTTTCCCCTGTTTCTTCTCATGGACGTGGCCGCGGGGCATTCAGTAACACCCCTGTGGCTGCGTCCTCCGTCTGCCGGACAGCGCTGGTCCGGGGGATGCCAAGAACAGCTGGCTGGACAGCAAAGGCCTTGCCGGACAAGGCTGAGCCGACGGAGCTGGGAACACTGAACCGAACAGAACCCGACCAGCCTGGGCTCTGCCCGGTGTGCAGCTCCCGAGGTGGGAATGGGGTCTGGGACAGAGGCCCCGTCCGCCACTGTTGGGTCTCCCTGTCACCGGCCGCGGTGGCGCTGGGTGCGGTGCCCGGGCGCTTTTACCCCCAACGCCCCCCACGAAGCGCATCTGGAAGGGGCGCCTCGGGGAGCCCGGCCTGCCCGGCTCTCGGGGCATCTCTGCAGGAGGACACCGCGCTCCCCGCGGGCAGGGCGTCCCACGCTCAGTGGCCTCCCTGCAGGAAACGCGTCTTCACGTGCACAGCTGAAACGGTTCCTCCCGATCTTCCCCAGAAACGGGGGCCACAGCTCGTCACCACACCCAGGGAAGTCCTTTGGCTACGTTAAATGTAAAATTTAAGTTTTACTTTCTCTCTTAAATTTCTGCCCCATGAGCTAGGTGGCCTTGGTTCGCGAATCGACGATTGTGATTTTTTCCCTGTAAGCAGCAGCGCAAAGGCGCTCGGTCCCGTGATGGGGAGTCGAGGCCACAGCCGTGGGATCTGGGCGCCGAGGGGATCTGCGATGCAGCATCGTGGCGTCAGGAGGTCACGCTGCCTCCAAGCTCACACCTCAGCGGACGGCGTTTGGGAAGTGTTTTCTCTGGTTTTTTTTTGCTCCTAAGTCCCTCTGCTGTCCAACGGTGAGCCAGGCGGCTGCTGGGTAGCTCGGGTCCCTGGAACAGCGCTGGGCCACGGCGGTGTCACACCGGCTTCTCTGTCAACTGCCCCAGACTGCGCTGCAGGGCGCCGCCTTGGACCTGCCCTCGGGGAGGGGTGGTGGGGGTTTGAGCGCAGAGCAGGCCCCCTGGGGGGGATGCGGCTATGGGTGAGTCAACATACGGGGGCGTCCTGGACGTGTCTACACGCTGGCGGCCTGGCGCAGGGCCAGCTCTGCGACGCGTAGGGCCCACGAAAAGCAAAGACGTGGGACTCCGCTCAAAAATCAGGGCGGCTGGGGTAACGCGAAGAGCTGGGGGCGGCGGGCCTGCTGTGGTGCGTGGCTCCCACCAGGGCGCTGGCCTGGGGGCCCCGGACGCGGGTCCTCTGCGCTGTGAAGCACGATGCCGACCTCCGGGGACTGGGGAGCAGTGGAATGAGGGGGCGGGGCCTGCTGTGTAGACCATGAGCGTCCACCAAGAGGGGGACATGATTTTCCTCCTTGGCCTCTGACCAAAGAGAGAGCACAGTTCGCACGGTGGGCGAGGACGAGACCTGGGAGCCGCATGGTTTCGGCTGTGCTTCTCCCTCCCTCCTG
>NW_006440135.1:3890586-3905821 GCF_000325575.1 Pteropus alecto | reverse complement strand
CCTCCCTCCTTCCTCCCTCCTTCCCTCCCTATCGTCCCCTGGTCTTCATTCCATTGTTACTTTTAGCGCAAGTTACGGGGGGCGTGAGTGTCCCCAGCCTTAGAACAACTAGCAAAACGCCATCTCGGCCCCACCAAAGTGACAAACTATTAAGATACAATTGAACCCCGTGCCTGATGCTGGACGGCTGTGTCGGGTTCATGTAACTGAAAACTGTGGGTCTTCGGGTGGGTTGGTGACCCCAGGTTTTGGGTCGAATGGATTTATCCTCTTCCTCCTCCCAGGTGTCGCCAAGGCCGGCTCCTGAGAAGCCAACCAGCGACCTGCCTCGATCGGATAGGCTGCCGGAGTGAACGAGGCAGTGCCTGTGGGCTGGTCTGTGCGCAGGGACACGGTCCTGGTCTTGCCTCGGGCTGGGGTCCCGGGCCCCGCAAGGAGAGGCGTCATCCGATTCCACGTCAGGCTCCCCGAGGTGAGGCTCTGCCAAGTGTGGGCTGGTGACGCCCGCCCGGTGGCCGTCGGCCCCCACCCTTCCTTCTGGACAGGTCCCCGTCCCTCTCCGCTCCTTCCCAGCACCTGGAAGCAACCGGGAGCGATGACCTGACGCAGCGTCTTCCCAGGTGCGGTGACTCACGTGACTGCCCGTGAACCGGTGTGCTGCCCGGGCTTCGTTTGGCACGTTTTAAACAGGGCTGGCCAGGAGCCGGGTGATTTTACAGCAAGGAGAGGCGGGACGGAGGGGAGGAGGGGTCAGGTCATGGCTCGAACACCTGAGCACAGCGGCCGGAGAACACTGGTCCCGTGAGCGCCCGGCTAAGGGGAGCGGGCGATGCCAGATCGCGTAATTTTCAAAACTGGGTTTGTGATGAACTCCACAGCGTGTCCGGGGGGTCTGGAGAGAGAGCAGGAGAAGCACTGTCAAGGGCTTGCAGTCGCCAGAGGCCTCTGATGAGGGTCCCCAGGACCTTAGCACAACGCCGTCTCCCGGGAGGGACGTTGCGGTCCCTCTGTTCTCCTGGCGGAGGCCTGGCGGTGGCCTCCGGTGCCTGCGAGCCGCTTCCACCGGCCTCCGCTGTGGGCCAGGCCGCCTTCCTGCTGCCGCCTTTGCCGAACACGCCGTCCTGAGTGAGCGCGAGTGGCGTCTTTCTGGCCTTTCTCTTTCCTCATGCGCGAGTCCTCGGCGTCGCGCCCGGTGGCCGTGCGCTGTGCGCGTGACAGGGGTTCACGACATCAGTTCAAACTGCCACTGTTTCCATCGCACCCTCGTCTCTGACCCATCAGCTCCTCAGGGTTCTGCCTCTTGGCCCCCGGACGCAGGGGGTGTTCCAGGTTCCCAGGTTCCCAGGTGTCTCGTCGTCACTGCTCTCTAGCTCGGCCGTACTGTGGTCAGACAATGTTCTTTGGGGGACCTCGATCCTTTGCACTTTGTTGTGACCGGGCTCGTGGCCCGAGCTGCGAAGGCTCCTCATGCCGGACCCCAGGGGCTGGCGAGGCACGTGTGCCCCGCGGTCGTTGGGAGGGGTCTTCCCCACAGGTCGCCTACATCCGGCTGTTTGCATATTTTCATGATTTCCTACATCTGGACGCCTTCGCCTGCTGTTCCTAGAGTCTCGTGTTAAACTCCCTGAGAGTCTCGTGTTAAACTCTTCCTAACCCCGTGGATCTGATTATTCGTGCTTTTAATTTTTTCTGCTTTGACTTCACATATTTGAAGCTGTGGCGTATGTGCGCACTGACTTGAAATGTTATATTGTCCCACTGGGTCGATGAGTTCGTCAAGAAGAAATAGCCGTCCTTTTCTCTTGAGAGGATCTTTAATTTAGTGTCTACTTGGCTTATGTCGGGTATGGCAGCTCCGGGAGTGAGGCCACCGCAAGCGTCTCAGTAGGTTCAGAAATGTTGAAATGTTGAAATCCCGCAGTATCTTCCCCAACCACAGTGAAATAAAGTGAAAAGTCCACACCCGAAGGGAATCGGGGAAATTCGCACACGTGTGGAAATCACGCAACACACTCAAACCAAAAACGAGTCAGCGGCGGAATCACAAGCGGCTTAGGCGACACTTCCAAAGGAACGAAAATAGAACAGCGCAGTGAACTCACGGGACGGGCGAGAACCACGAGCGGATGGAAACTCACGGCTTCGGCGCCCGCCCCGGAACGAGGCCTCCGGGGAACCCCTGAACCGTCCCCCTTAAGGAACGAGAAACAGACAAGGACACGAAGCGTAAAGCTGGCAAAAGGAAGGCGATGCTAAAGATTCAACTGGAGAGCAACGGACGAGAGAGCCGCAGGACAGAGGGGAGACGCGCTGAAGCCAGAAGTTGGTTCTTCGAAAAGGCAAAAATATTGGTGAACTTTCTGTTAGACCAACCAAGACGAAACAGAGGGAAAACTCTAACTGCCAAAACCAGGAATAGCCGTTAGGACATTACTCCTGAGTTTACAGAAATAAAATGAATCCTAAGAGAGTGCCGTGAACAGTGCTCGGTCAAAAAATCAGATAATCTAAATAAAACGGACAAATCCCTGGAAACACTCATAGCACCAAACGTGACTCCAGAAGGAAGAGAGAGTCTTAGCTGATCAGTAACGAAGACAGTGACTCGACCACGAGAATCTTCCTGAAGAAGGGATGCCCGGGACCGGCCACCTTCCACCGACCGCTTTCAAACTGTCCCAGCGACGTGTGAGCAGGGACCACGACCTAACTCATTCCACGAAATCCCTGCCACCCTGATGCCAGAGCCAGACAAATACATCAGACGAAAAGAAAGCTGCGGATGCCCAAAACGAAGATGGATGTGGAAACCTCAACAGAAAATGAGCCCAAACCAACAGCATAGTAAGAGGATATAATACCAGTGACTCAGCGGGATTTATCCCGAGAATACGAGGGCTTTTAAACACACGGAAACCAAGCAAGGTCATGCATCATATTAATAGAATAAAGGGGGAAAATAATCATATCAACTGATGCAGAAAAACATTTGACAAAACCCAACACCTTTTCATGATAAAACACTCAATAAACTAGAAATAGAGGCAAGTTTCTCAACAAGATGAAGAGGACCCGCAAACACGCAGCTACCCTCGACCCAGTGATGAACCCCTGGAAGCTTAACTCCTGAGATGGAGAAGGAGGTGCGGGCGTCTGCTCTCCCCACCTCCCTGATGCTGAAGTTCTTGCCAGGGCGATTAGTCAGGAAAAAGAAATCCAAGATGCCCATGTGGTAAAGAAAGAAGCAAAACTGTGTCTATCACTCTGGGACGGCACTGTGCGTCTCACAGATTACATAATCTTGTAAATAGAAACCCAAGAGAACCCATAAAAAAAGCAATTAGAGCTAATAAGAGCATCAGCAACGTTGCTGGATACAAGATCAACTACAAAATCAGTAGCGTTTCTACTTATTACCGAGGGACAACCCGAAATAAAATTATAAATAGAATTCTATTTACAATAACATCAAAAAGAATAAAATACTTAGGAATAAATTAAGCAGGTGCAAGACAAAGGAGCAAAAACAGTACGATGGAGGAAAGAGGTTTGTTTTTTTTTCCTTTTAACAGATGGTGCTAAGTACATGCTATGGATTTGGACAAATTTACAATGACACGTACCACGTTGTGCTGTAGGTTAAACACAGAACAACCAGAGGATCCGGTGAGTCCACCGGTGTAGACTCAGAATTGCAAAGATAGGTTTGAACAAAAGCATATATGTGAATGTTCACAGAACGCTATTCATGACGGACAGAAGGTAGAAAGCTCAAACGTCTGTCAAAGAAGGAATGGATGAACGAGGCGTGGGACGTCCGGAGGCTGGAACGTTGTTCAGCCACGGAAGGAGGGGAGCATTGGGATCTGCTACAATACGCGGGGCCCCTGAAAATGTGAGGCTGAGCGAAAAAAACGGACACAAACAGCCACGTATTCTATTATGTCGTTTATAGAAATGTCCCCCAGAGAGAAGCCCCTGGGAGCGAAAGTGGATGAGGGATTGGCGGGGGCTGGGGGAACGGGAAGCGGGGGCCGATTTCTTAAGGGATGCGGGGTTCTTTTGGGGTGGCGATGAACTGTGGCGACGGTCGCAGCCCACTGTGAACACACTAAAAGCCGCAGAATCGCACACCTTAAATAGATGACACGGTAATTTTCATGTTATGCGAATTTTATAAAAGACACATGACAAACCCCACATGCGCGAAGATGTTAGCTGGATTCATGTTATCGTAAGCAGCGGAATTAGGAACGAACTGGATGCCAGCAACAGCATGACTAAAACTTCACGGCCCAGGTACCAGGGCACGTTACACGGCTGTTTACAGATGATTCTGGATGCTACAGCAAGACGACCGCTATGTCACGGAAGAAGCGAAGATGTGTGTTTCCTGCAACAGCCGCTCTCAGGCTGGACGTGTCTTTGTATGTGCAAGGAGTGTCAGCTAGACTCGGCTCTGTGTGATCTTACGGGCGAGGCACACGTTTTGTTTCCATTTCTGTCTTATGAAAGAAGTGTCGTTGCCACTCATTTGACAAATACTGTTAAACGTGCGCTCGCGCTATGAGAAAAAAGTAACACCCCCAAAACTTAAGTTTGAGATGGACGACCCGGCGCTGAGAGGAAGCGGCCGCCGTGGCAAGAACACTTAGCGCATTTTGAATCGATGCCAGGTGCTGACTAAGACCAATGTCCTCAGGATTAATGGTCACGGTGGACGTCAAAGTCTTTCACTCTATCGACTGTTTTAACCAGGAAAATGGACATTTATTTTGATTTATCTTAAACACTTCTAAGCTCAGCAGCATGAATATGCCTTAAAGAGACCAGTGTCTTCATTCATTTATTCTTTCGCTTGTTCACAAAATCTTCATTTCTCACCAATGATATATTAGACACTGCTGGGAGCAGAGAAAAAGCAAAGTGTAAATATCTCCCTCCAGAACTTTGGGCGTCAGGAAGGCGCTGGCATGTGCGGACAGCCGGTCTTTCAAAGAAGGTGTTTCATTGGCATTCGAGCGGCAGAGCAGGTTCCGCGTTACAGAAATCGAAACTTAGCCATGGATTGTTTTCCAGTTGGAGATGATCAGATCTTACCCTTCGCCAAACTTCCGTGACTTCTCGCTTGGGCAGGGCGCCCCGGTTCCACCGAATGGAAGCGGTTTTGTGGCGCTGCTGAAGCCGCGGCGGGGGCGATGGGATCCGGCCATTGCCGCTGTGAGATGCTCCTGGCTGCGTGTGTGTCCGACGCCACGGCAAGCTGACCCGCCCAGCGGGCTCCTGCGAAGGCAGACGCCGTCGTCTCCACGCGTCCATGGCACGGACGACTGTGCGCCACCACGGCGGGTCCCCTGCCCCCCTCTGCTTTTCTAAGCTCTGTCCCTCGTCCCCGACCGTGGCTTTCGATTCTTGCAAAAGGGGCTGTCATTCAAGCCCAAACTGGTGACGGCGTTTACGTAAGGACAGGCCGATGGCGCAGCGTGGACGCCACTGGTCCGCCACGCCCCTGACCACCCAGGCAGCGGTCTCCGAGGTTCATCACTAAGGTGACACTGGCTGTCGGGGTCACAGCAGATGCCGCGCGTGGGTCTGAATCGGGGTAGAGAAAGGCCCAGGGCGCCATTCACAAAACCAAACCCACCAACACGAGGTTGACGGAATCCTAAAATCTCTGTCACCGTTACGTCATGTGGCCCCTTAGAGAGCCCGGGCCGCGTTCGGTACCCGTGACCGCGCGCGTGTCCTTCGGCGTCTTTCTAACCGCGGTTTCATTTCGTAGCCGAAAGGAAGGCCACATTCTGTCTTCCAAAAACAATTAAACACGAACTAGCGCAATTTTAATTTAAAATTGCACGTATCTTAAGGTGTTGACCCGTCCCTTCCACTCCCTCTTTATTTTCACGAGACAATAAGGACAAAGTGTAATGACTCCTCCGAGCGCCGTCCCCAGCTCTGCGGCACAAACCATTCCTCGGTGACGAGCTCTCAGTCACACCGAGGGACTGTCGATCACGACAGTAAAGTCCGAAATTTGCTTATGTTACATGTCTTAACATTTCGGCCTGTCGTGACCAGACTTTAGATTATCTGTAGGTTGAATGCATGGAAATTTAGTTTCGCACGGCTTTTTCCCTCCCTCAAAAAATATGATCTAGGAAGGTTTGCAAATATATTCTGCAAATATATCTTTCTACCCACATCATCGGAGTAATACTATCTTAATGAAATAACCAAAAATTGATAAACCAAGGTACAAGAAATAGTTCTGCCTTTAAGAGCCCTTTATTTTTGTTAAAAATAAATAAATAAAGGACAGCGAGGCCACCTTTCTCGGACGTTTCCTCCTCTGGACTTCCTAGCGGAAGCGACGGTCCCCAGACGTTCTTGACCCGTAATCCTTGACACAGGACCTCTTATCGATGGAGACCGGACAGACCCTCCAAGGGTCTAACAGGCGCAGAATCCGCCGCAGGAGCATGAGCCTCTGAGCTCCTCCCGCCGCGTTCCGTGCTGTCTGTCCAACTGGTACTGATACAAACATGTGCCGGTTATCAAAACGCACCTCCTCTCTCAGTGGAGGCATCAGCGTCTGGCCATGGTGGTAAGTGGGAGGTGTCTGTGCTTTACTCACTAATGTCACCTGGCCTGGTACTGTAGGTTGGCACCACGTGATTTTTCCCCTGCTTAATCTCCCAAATGTAAACTTGCCATCGACTTGGTGTGGACTGTGTCTTGAGTGATGGTTAGGGTTCCGATGTGCAACCATTAAGACTGTTATTGCTGGTGACACAATGCAGTGGCCGTGCCCTCAGGCCGAACGTCAGCGTGCAGTCCTGGGCAGCAGAAGTCAGGGGGACGATGACTGATCTGCTGCCCTCCGTGGCAGGGCAGTTGCCCCAGTCGGACCCTACCCACCCATGCCCTTAAGGCTCAGTTTCCTCAGGGGCTGCTAACTAGGCGTATTGTGAGCTGTTTTAGTGATACTCCGGCTAAGCAGCAGGCACCTTCGCTGTGTCCTTCCCTTGTCCTTCGAATGACTTCCGGACATCCTTGCCCAAATGGATAGCATCTGGCTCTCAGCGGCCCCTGCCCTGCTGGTGGCCGGTCGCCTGCCACGGTTCAGAGCTGGCTCCCTCCTCTTGTACCAGATACTTCAGCACCTTTCCTGTAACTTTCCTTAGACGAACGCCCTTCCTTAAAAAGGTATTTTTATAGGAAAAAACTTCTATGATTAGAGCGGGTGGTCAATCCGGATGTTTGCGAGAGCAACGGTTTTTTGGAAATATAGACATTAATCGAAATTATTCCAATGCAGCATTGTTGTGGGTCGAGCTGTGTCTCCCTCCCAGAAACGGAGCTTTGCCGGTTTGGGTTCCAGGCCATCTCCGCGGTGACCCACACGGTGCCAAACATGCGTCGGCTGCTGCCAGCGCATCTTCGCCACACACACCTTCATGAAGCATTTGCGTTCCACCCGAAGGCGAGTTGGGCGAACCCCAGCTATAACGCTGGCCCCCGACGCATGCGTGTTCCCAGGGCGTGCTGTTCAAGCTCGCGCTGGCGCCAGCGTTTGTCACCTGCCTCACGCACGGCGCACCCCACGGCAGGTTTGGGATACGGAGGACGGCGCGACCGTCGCAAGCGTGAGGATCTTGGGAGGCTCAATTCTGTCCTTGTAGTGACCACTCGGAGTTGTTATTTGCATTTTAAACTTAAAACAGTTTAACATCTGAGAATGCAAATGCGATCATGTTTTGTTTGGAAAGTGTCATTTTAATTCATACATGACGTATTTCACTGAATTTGCGTATTTTAAAAATTGAAGTGTTTTTAAAAAAATTGTTAATTATTTTAAAACTAAACACCTCAAGAAAATAACGACCACTACCTCTTGTTAGGTGTCGATTACGGAAACGATCGATGCCTATTGCATAGTCGATGCCACTTCTGATCAGTGGTTCCCACGGGCCTCTCGTTCGAGATTCTTGCCTTATGGCCTCGGCTGGGACCCCAGTCATGTGATAACGATGGTGCGTGTCTGACTTTAAAGGCCACGCGGCTAATCTTTCGCCACACGATGTTCGCTCTGTGTGTCCGTATGCTAATGAGTATTGCGTCTGACCAAGCGAGGGCCATGGTCACGGGCCGTGGATTTTCTTTGTGGCCTAACGAATGCTCTGTTGCGTCGATGTGCCATGGGCGATTGAAAACAATTCCTAAGCTCTGTTAGGGAATCTGTTTTTCATCTATCTAATAGGTCGGCTTTGTCAGGGTGCATTTCAGTCCTTTTTGGTGTGTTGACCGTCTGTCACTTTGAAAGTTGTGTCGATGGTCCCCGATTCTTGCGGATCTGTCTATTTGTTCTTGTGATGATAAGTTTTCGCAGTACGGAACTCAAAGCTCTTTCTTAAAGGAATAAAATTCACGCTGGAACAGTTTCGGAAAGCCGTACACCCCGTCTGTCCTCACGGAATCGCCGTCTTCCCGCCACGCGCTTCCATCAGAATGTCCACTTTTCTAACGTGAACAGCGGCCTCTCTGCTTTTCTCATTCGAGTTTGCCTCACACGTTCCCATCTGCTCTACTTTTTCATCTTGTCATTTTATTTCTTATAAAACACACATAAGTAACGTCCTTTCTAACCCAAACCTAGGAGGTTCTTGTAGTAGAAGAATGTAATCGAGAAAACCCTTCGTTTGACCCCGTTCATCCATTGAACTTCACGTTTTCCGTTTGTACCTGGATGTGTAGTGGCCGGTGCCTTTGGTGTCACATCGCCACGTGGACCGAAAGGCACGGTGGGGAGTGAGTGCTCTTCCCAGGGACCCGGCGGCCGGCTCCCCAGCCAGGCTCCCGGCTCCGGCGCTTCCCAGCAGAGCAGCATCCTCCTGCCCCGTGTTCATCCCGAGCTCGAATCCGGGGTACGAGGCCGGGGTGCCGGGCAGGTCCTTCGGCTGCCTTCTCGTGTTCCACAGCACGGAAGGCCCAGGCCCTGGGAAGCCAGTGGGAGATGATCCTGTGGCTGTGACGTCCGCAAAATGCCAGGCGCCAGCTTCCCGGACGGCCCGTGGACATTTCGGGGAGGCAGAGGGGCGGGGCCGCGCGACAGCAAGTGTCTTTCTGTCCATGTGAAATCCGCAGCCAAGCGGGGGCGGGGTAGGTTAGGGAAGATTGGCCTTTTAACGAATCGGTGTTAATTCACGACCGCCCACCTCTTTTAAACCCAGTTTCCGTTAAGACGTCTGAACCCGAATGAATGTCCTGTGTCTCCAGCTGGAGCAAATCCAAGCGGCGTCTCTGCAGAGCTGCGAGCTCGCGGCCGCGAGGAACTTGCTACCGGCGAAGAAGCGCTTCGTGGGTTTCGGACACCGGCTCTCGTCGCTTCAGTAACGACAAGGAGCCCTGTTCTCCCGGCAGAGCCGCGGTGACTCGGGGCCGAGGAACCCCGGCGAACCCCGGCGAACCCCGGCAAACCCCAGCGAACCCCGGGGAACCCCGGGGAACCCCGGAAACGCGTTACGTCGCGTTCATCGTGCGCGTCGTAAGTGATGCTGGGGCTCGCGTTGCGTTGCACCCGCGTCGTAAGTGGTACCCGGCCTGCGGGGGGCCCAATGGGTTAACGGCTGTCGTAAATCAATGGGGAGCGTCTGGGGCAGGAGTCCCTGAAACGCACTCGTGCAGTGGCGCATGTCGTATCAGGCCCGGGGCCTGCCCTGCGCGCTCCATCTCGGTGGGGGGCAGGCGAAGCACCGTGGGACCCCGAGCCTTTCCCACGCACTTCCATCCACTCTGCCTGGCGCGTCGCCCATCCCCCGCCAGGCGGGCTGTGGGGTCCAGTCTCGCTCACCGTGGGCCCCTCCAGCGCAAGACAGCGATCGCCCCCAGCTGGCTCCATCGCGGGGCTTCTGTGTGTCCGAAGTCGCGACTCAAAATCGTTGCCTGGCTTTCTGGGCCAGCCACCCTCGGCGTGCCCGGGACGGCATCGGAGGACAGCGTCAGGGGTCGGCCTGGGGGGATGGCGTCGGGGCGGCACAGGGGGTCGGAATGGGGGAGGGCAGCATCCGGGCGCTGAAGTGGGCGGCCCTGAACAGGGGAGGGTGCTGCATTAGCACACGCGCGTGCACACCCCACATGGGCCTCGCCAGGCCCTGAGAAGCAAGGCCCTCAGTGGTCACCCCCAGCTCGGGTGAGCTGGCCCAGATGACCTAGCTGACCAGAGGCCGAGCAAGAATGGGAGCCTTGTCCCTTGGGCCCAGGTGAGTGTGGCTCTCTCCGGGACGAGGTCCTTCCTTGCACACAGCCCCACAAGACTCCACGACCGGCCGGCCGATGAGGGCGCTGGACAGTGCATGGCCTCGCGAGGCCTCCAATCCCCTTGTAGGAGGGCACCGTGTCCTTGGGACACCCCGCTGGTCTGGAAGGGTGGCAGCAGCAGCTGACATCCATTGCGAGGATGGAAAGTGAACGAGCCCCAGGGGAGCGTGTGGCCGCGTGTCCCGTGGACGGTGTTCCAGCCTCGTCCCTCTTCACCGCGTCCTTCAGCCTCGCGGGCAGGACGGCTGAGGACAGCGGTCGCCAGCGCCCCGCGCTTCCTCTGTCGGCCTTTGGCCCGACAATCTGTCATCTGGAGGCGCAGCCAGCCACGCTGCCTGGCCTTCCTAGAGAGGCCATCTGTGCAGGTCACTGCGTGGGGGACGTCACACCACGGAGACCGTCTCCATCGGAATCAGAAGGACGCCCGGACCAAAGTCGGCTTCACCCGGGCAGGCTGCCCGGCTCGGAGGGGACGAAGGGAAGTATGCGTGGCATCGGCAGCATCGGCTCTAAAAATGCAATTTCTGGCTTAATTTCGAGGACGCTGTTCTGGCCGCGGGCTCCTTCAGGACGTGCACTTTGACCCCCAGAGCAGACCACCCCGTGGCCTGGGCTGGAGCACGGCGTGACAGTCCCCCGCCCTCTGAATGCACCAAGCCCGTCAAAGTGGCGGCTGCTTGAGCCAGGCGTGGGGTCGAGGGACGCCGCGGTCAGCGGGCTGGCCGCCCTTACGTTTTAAGCTCGGAGCTCTAACATTTGCATCTCTGTATGTTGCACGACGGGACGCACAATGTCACAAAAGTCGCGTTTCTTACATGAAACGTCCACTCCCCAAGCAACGTTGCTTGCTCCGTCCTACGTAGACAGATGATGTTTTCACAGCGAAGACCTTTCTAGACACGAGACTGAATCTGCGGGTCTCGCACACACAGCTATGCACGTGCGTGTATTTCTACACGCCCCTGAGCTGTACCGCACGTGATGAGTTTAGAGCTGCTTCACCATTTCGGTCTCGTTCCCCTACTTCTGAGAAAAGTGGGGGCGAGAACGGGCGGGCTGCGTCTACAGCAGAGGCTCCCCGGTCCCCTCTCCCGCATTTCCGGTTAAGACGTCCACTTTCCTCCTCGGGGGCGATCGGACGCCAGGGCGAAATGAGGCCAGAATCAGTCGAGGCGGCGAGGCCCGGCGGCTGCACGAGCTCGTCCACCGCGGGTCGAGGGGCAAAAGGACGGAAAGTTCAAACTTTGCACGCCGGGCAAAACGAGGAGACTCCAGAAAACAGGGAGCAGGCCATTAGGAGAGCCGGAACTACCGTCCGCAATTCAAAGGACGGATCATTGAAATCTAAACACTGAGATTAAGATGTTCAAACCGCTGTAGCATTGAGTGGATACAAAGCGAGTCTATTTTTAAAAAAGGAAAAAGTACATTAAATACTCATCCTGACCATTGTCACCTTTTACGTGAACCAGGTAAGTATTTGGATAGATGGACCCACTTTCCTCCCGCTTCCTGGGCAGGTGGAGCTCACAGATTAATCAATAGTTTCTTTGAAAACTTGCCCGTTGAAAATTGAATGTAATTCTCTTCAGTGGACTGTGCCTTTCATGGTAAACTGAAATGAATCTAAAATGCTGCCCCATGAGAGTGACTGTGCCCAGGCTCATGTCGTCAGTGGCCCGATGGTCCTGGTGGGGGCAGGTGCACACCTGGGCAGAGCTACCTGGTCGGTGGCCGGCACAGCTGCTGCATCAGACTTCAAGGGCACGCCCACGGGCTGCCAGGGCACTAGAAGAGAGAAGGTGACGATGCGGACGGCCCCGGCCCCGTCCACGCCGTGCCTGGGGTCGCCCCACATCTCACGCTGTGCCTGGGGTCGCCCCATGCCCCACACCACGCCCGGGGTCACCCCAAATCCCACACCACGCCTGAGGTCACCCCACTTCTCACACTGTGCCTGGGGTTGCCCCATGCCCCACACCACACCTGGGGTTGCCCCAAATCCCACACCACTCCTGGGGTCACCAGACTTCCCACACCGTGTCTGGGGTCGCCCCATGGCCCACACCACACCTGGGGTTGCCCCAAATCCCACACCATGCCTGGGGTCACCCCGCTCCCCACGCCGTGCTTCGCGTCACCCCACTTCTCTCAGTAGACCTGTCCGCACCCGTTTTTCTGAGAATGACGCGTCAGGCCCCAGCTCTCTCCTACTACCGTAGGCTGCGCCTCTAAACTCCATGTGGGAAAGTGCAGGACCATCGCGGGTGCGTCTGCGGTCGTGGCCAGTGGTCACAGGAGGTCGCACTGAAGGTCATGAGAGGTCACAGCGAAGGTCATGGGCGACGGTCGTGGACAATGGTTGTTGGCAACTGTCGTGCAAGAAGGGTATCGTGTAGGTCATGGGTGAAGGTCATGGGGGACGGTCGTGAGCAGTGGTCACGGGAGCTCGTCATAGGGAATCGCCATGGCTGATGGTCCTGGGTGACGGCCACCGGCAATGGTCCTGGACAGTGGTTGTAAGCAAAGGTCAGGGGCGCTGTCAGCGAGGTCACAGATGACTGTCATGTGCTCGTGGACAGAGGTCACAGGGCGTCTTCGCAGAAATGGGTACTGCTTTGGGGAAACGAAGACCTCAGTTGTCCTGGTCTCGGGTGGGTCTTCGGTCCCGTCCGGGACGGTTCGGTGCAAACATTCCAGACTCAGTTCTGAGGGAGAAGGTGGGAGCGGAGGCTTGAGGGGAACTGCGCGTGACAGACGTGGCCGGGCATGTCAGCAAAGGAGAACACAGCGCCATTCACGTATCCGGGAGCTAAATCCAGAAAAAAAAGTTGGATGTGGATTTGAAGTTCGTTGCATTTCTTTTGTGGTTTCTGTGATGAAATTCTGGAAGACAGAGCTGGAGGTATGTTCTGGAAAGAAGTTAAGGGAAGTGAGAAATAGCGAAGTAGAATAAACATCTAAGTGTGAACACGGGGTGGGGGGAATAACGTTTAGAAAGTGATCAAGGATATCGTGCGGGGTGTCCCCCAGCCGACCGGGAGAGCGTGAGGGGACACGGCTGGAAGCGGCAGGCGGGGCCTGCCTTTGCTTTTCCCAAGCAAGGCAAGTTGCTCACTGGGGAAACACACTTTTTAAAAAACCTCTGTCGTCTCCCCAGTTCCTCAGGAACGATGGAAATAACGTCAGTTGCCTCCGAATGTAAGTCTTTCTCAACCCGTGAGTCCTGATCTCATGTTTCTTGGTAAATATGAGAAATCTGGCAAATGTTTTCAGGTCTTGCAAATCACCTGCCACCCGAGGACACACAGAGGTTGTTCTCACTCGGGTCCCCTGCTGCAGACTCCTTCAGAGCACTGTCCCTGGCTGTCGGTCCTGCGGGAACAGCATCTTGAAAACTGCGCACCCACATTTTAGCGGGTTGAGACATCGTGGTGCAGGACCGGGCCGGAGGCTCAGTGGGACAGTGGGATTTGCGTTCCCCCGCTGGGCTTCGGACCCCTACGGAGTTTTCAATCAAGCAGGGCTCAGAGGCACCTGGGCCAGGCGTCTCTACTCCCCAGGCCCCGCCTTGCACAGTTTTGCACGAGGGCAAAACCGATGAGTCGGCTTTGCTAAAACTTTCCAGACAAACTCACCTTTGTGCTGAGGCAATTATGGAAAATTTCCATCTCAGGCGCACACTTTGGAAAAGCGGGCGTGTGCCAAGGACACGGGGCTGGCTCCGAGGCGCGTTCCTCCCGCCCACGCCAGGGTGCCGCCGTGCGGGCACGCGGCCGCTTTCACGGAGGGCGTGTTTTCTGCTGACCTGGGGCCGAAGGGGAGCAGTGAGCCCGGAGTGCGCAGAGCAGAGGACGCCAAAGGTGACCGACGAAACGCTGTGCGTGAAGTGACCGAGGACATCTGCCGGTCTGGAGACACGTCCTGGGAGCTCGCCAGTCTCAAATGCTGGTTTGGGAGGAACATAAGTAAAATTAACCGGAGAAACAGCAGAACAGGCGCGTCTCCAAAATGGCATTTCTAAATCACTCACGACGCACGCCCGCGATTGCTCTGTTCGCGGGCGCCGGTGCACAGACGGTCCCGGCCCCCAGGCGTCCGCGCGTGTCTCATGCGTGAGCCCAGGTCCAGCGTCACACGGGGTGGGGGCAGCGGACAACCTCCTACTCCTGGTGACCTTTGTTCCTTTCTCTTTTTTAGTAGAAAAAAGGAGCAGACTCAGCGTGAATGCGGGTGGCGAGGTCACTGCGTTCCTGGGGCGGGTACCGGCCTGGGTGACCGAGGGCCGGGGCCACACCCCACCGTGCTGGCCGCTTCGAGCCGCTTCTCTCGCTCGGCGTCCTGGGCGGGAGGGCGCCCCGGAGCCTGGCCCCGTGCGCGTGCACAGACACCCTTCTCTTGTCACCGCCGTCCGGGGCCAGCCGGTCCTGCCCGTGCCGGACCCCAGAGGTTCTGCCACATGAAGGGGTGGCCACCTGTCACTGGCAGCAGCCATGTCTAAGTCACAGAGAGAAGAGCCGCCCTCGGCGGTGTCGCCCAACTGGCTCGCGGACCGCACTGCGCTGGCGTGTGCGAGGGCGTGCGAGCGTGTGCTCGCCGGTGCGGAGGTGCGTGGAGGGGAAGCAGAGTGTGGAACCCCGCGGATGGCGCTGAGAACGCCCCAGCTCCCGGGGCCTGTTGGGGGCCTGGAGGAGAGGCCAGGTGTGGGGAGGAAGGCAGACTCCGGGCCCCTGCGGGGATCGGAGTTTGGCTGAGCCTCACGTGGATCAACAAGCCCTGTGACAAAGGCGAGGGCGCGGGGGCAGCTAAGGACATGGCTGACCTTCTCCGCCATGCCCACCCTGAGGTCCCTGCGGGGGCGTCCGCATGGGGCGCAGCCTCCGTGGGGAAAGCTGAGGGCGGGCGGGTCAGCGGTGCA
>NW_006440135.1:3877371-3890411 GCF_000325575.1 Pteropus alecto | reverse complement strand
CCACCGCATGTGTGGTCTCGTGGGGTCCTCTGGCCCGCCCGCGGGGTTCTGGGCCCTGGGGCCACCGCCTGGCCTCACGCTGCACCCCGAAACCACCCCAGGCGTGCCCATGACACAGGGCTCGCCCTCCGCCCCCCACCCGCTTCCCTGCGGGGAGCCGCGGAGGCCTGGGTCCCAAACTCCATCCGTCCGCGGCCCCCGGGTCCTAAACTCCATCCTTCCGCGACCCCAGGGTTGTTTGGTGGCTGTGGGGGTGGCGGTGCGTCTCCATTTGAACCGAACTGAACACTCAGCTTCTGACACTGTGTCCCTTTCGGGCGTTTTCCTTCAAAAAGCCTTTAAAGTCACTTTTAAGCAAGCTATTTTGTTTGTTTTTGTCTGGCACAATGGGTGACAATAAATGTCAAAAAACATTGTACCCGGAACACTATCTCGCGCTGCCTCCATCGTGAGGGACCAGGTAGGGACCAGGTCCCTGAGGCCCCAGGACTTGTCCAGCTGGGACCCTAGGGCAGCGGGAGCAGGGACCTCTCCCGCAGGATGACAAGGTGAGTCCACCTGCCAGGTGGACACAGAGCCTGGCCTCCGGGAGCCAGGAGGGGTTTGTCCCTGACACGCGAGTGCGGGCAGGACAGGCGGGCGGCAGCTCCAATGCTAGCTTTGTTCTGGGAGGGGCTTGTTTGTCCCCAACTTCGGCGACAGTACGTGACCCGGTTGCTCCATGCCGTGGGCACCTGGAGGGCAGGAGGTCCTCCAGGCGGGTGAAGCCACAGTCGCAGGAGCTTGGCTGTGGGTGGGGCCGGTGGGCGCCCGGCTCGGAGGAGGCGGGCGGGGTCTCGGCGGAGCGGGACACGCAGGCCCGGGCTTTCCCAGACCTGGGGAGAAATAGGATGACTAAAAGTGGATGTGGCAGTGACTTTGGAATTCTCTCCAGCTGCGTCCGGCCGTCCAGTGACAATGTGCAGCGAGAACAGCCCTCCCCCTCCGGGGCCTGGGCCGCCGCAGGCCGGGGCAGCGGGAGGGGAAGGCCTGCTGGCCCCTCGGCTCCAGACGCTCGTTTCCACCAGATGTCGAGGGGGGTCAAGTGCCCTCTCGTCCCGGCTGCTGGGGAGGACGGCAGTGTGTGGCGGACCCCACCGCCTGCTGGGGTCCTGGTGACGGAGTGCGTCCCGGGCTCCGTTCTGCCTCCTGATCTCCTCGGGTCCTCGACACTGGCGGGACAGTGGGTGCGGGAGCTCTTGGGCCCACCTCGTGCCTCCCCCAATGCCTCGGCCAGGTCCCCACACACATTTCAGCTCCTCTCCCTACTGCATCCTGTCATCCCCGGCCCAGCGTGCAGGACACGTGGAACTGGGGGCTCTGGGGAAGGGGACAGACTGAACGGGACCCTACCAGCAGGCCTTCACGACGCCAGCGAGCAGAGCACGCTGCGCCCTGGGTATAGACCAGAGCGACCGCATGGGGACCGGGCCCTTAGGGTGCCTCTGCCAACTAGTGAGGATGCACTCGCATCTCGATGGCTGCTTGGCTCCTATCTAGAAGCAGGTGGCATCAGAGGGGCCCCACAAGGGATCCCCGGGGAGACTGGCCAGGCGCAGAACCTCACACCAAACGTCCCTGCGTCCCTGAGGACTGACAGCCTGTGGGGACCTGGAGTCACACGATCGCTATACAGACTATTTCGGGGACTAATCCCATGTTAACACACGTCCAACCCATGATCTGTGTAGTGGGCCACCTTCCTCCACTGCACAAGGGGACTTGCCAAGCATCCACCTCCGTGTCTTCCCGGTTTTCCGCACGTTGGGGAGGGCGGGAGGACAATGGACTGGCCCCCGGGGCCGCATCTGCGGGGCCAGTGCTCGTCTCCCCTGCACAGTGCTGCCCGCTCTGCAGACCTGCTCCCCGGTGGCCCCTGCACCTTGCACGCTCTGTGCCCGCTGCAGGCGGCCCTCAGTGTCCCCAGAGCCCCCCGCCCCATCAGGGGCTGCACAGACCACCTCTCAAGAATCAGAGAAGCTACCTAAAACCCGGGGCCATGGGCCTCGTGAGGACCTTGAGAGAGCTTTTTGATGCAGCATGTTTTGTCATTTGGGAAAGGACACGTTTTTAAACCGGTGTCACTGAGTGGAAAGAAGGTCAATGGCAGTATGCAGAGCTGCAGCCGTGTGGCCGGGTGGGCTGGAGGGAAGCGCTGTGTGTCCACCTCTGTGGGTCTTTCCCCCAGCCGTGGGGTGCATGGAGGACAGCTCGCCCTGCACTGGGGTGCTGCAGGCACGGGCTTCGAGAAGGACACTCTGTTGGGGCCCCTTCTGTGGTTGAGTGACTGTGTTTCTTGTTCCCGTGGCAGCTTATTTGTGTCTCGGTGGCATCATTTAGCCTCATGGTGCAGCTTATGGTGCGGCTTCTGGTGCGCCCACGTCTCCAGCCATCTCTGGAAGGCTGCGAGATTCACCCTGAGTTTGGTTTGTGGCTCACGCTGGTGCAGAGGGAGAAAACAGAAGCCCCTGTGCTTTGCATTGGGTAAACGTTCAGTTATTTTAAATCCTTTTGAAGACCCTTTCGGCCCCCTGGGCACAGAACTGTATGAATAAATTAACACCTGGACGCTTCCCTGCTTTTGTCAGATGATTTATTTATAGCCCTTTTCTGTGCATTGAGCACATTGAGGAAACCGGAGATAAGTTGTATTTTTAATGTTAACATTGCAACAGAAAATGGTGTTTTAACTCCTTGGGACCGTCCTGGAACCATTTAATGACATCCAGCTCCGGGCGTTCGATGTTACCTCTAGTTCCTGAGACAAACTCCACAGCACTGGTCTGGACACTGGGTGGCGGGTCGTGGGCTGGCGCACGGGGTGGTTCGGACAGGCGGCCTTGTCCACCTCAGTGGACCGGCGGCAAGTGCTTGCTCGAGCGCCTCCTGGCCGGGCTCCAGTGACAAGGAGACCCTCTCGCTCCGAGAGCTGACGGTGTGTGTGGGACGATGGTGGCAGGGTCACTGGGAGGAGGCTATGTGGTCGGTTCTGCCCTCGGAGCCCTGGCACATGGCATGACTGGCAGCTGGTGTCACAGGCCGCCGTGCGCCTAGACCGTTGCGTCGGTGGTCACCACGCGCTCCGCTGACCCAGTCGGCAGAGTCCCCAGCCCTGCGGCTGTTGCTGCCACAGCTGGGTCTGCTTCAGCGTCTCTGGGGAGAGAGGGTGGGCATCATGCGTTCTGGGACAAGGTCCTGGTGGCAGCCACGTCATCCATCTGTGACGCGCCATTTAATGTGTCAACGTGGCTGGGCCATGCCGCCCGGATATCTCATCAAATGTTATTCTGGGAACAGAACAGAGGACCCAGAAATAAACCCACGCATCTATGGTCACTCATTGTACTGCAGAGGACCCACGGATGCACGACGGGGAGAGGAGAGTCTCTGCAGGAAACGGGGCGCGGGAATCGGACAGCCCACGAAAGAGAGGGAAGCGGGGCCCGTCTCACCGCACGCACACGAATCTCTCAGAGTGGATCAAAGACTGGGACGTCAGACCCGAGATCCTAACACTAGGAGGAAACAGGCGGCGAGCCCCTTGCCATAGATGACTTTTCGAATCTGACACCGAAAGCTAAAGCAACAGAAGCAAAAACCAAACAGGGAGCCCACATCAGACGAAAAGCTTCTGCACAGCAAAGGAAACTAACCAAGTGCAAAGGCGACCCACTGAGTGGGAGGAAATAGTTACGGATCGCACGTCTGATAAGGGGCTAATATCCAAAACACATCGAGAAGGTGTACAGCTCAATAGCAAAAAAAAAAAAAACTGCTTTAAAAAATGGGCAGAGGAGCTGAATGAACATTTCTTTCCAGAGAGGACACACGGATGGCCAACAGGTACATGAAAAGATGTTCAACGTCACTGACCATCAGGGAAACGCAAATCGGAAGCACAGTGAGATGCCGCCTCGCACCGGCGGAAAGGCCGTTATCGAAAAGACAACAGGTCACGCGTGTCGGCGACGTTGTGGAGGAAAGGGGGCCTCGTGCACTGCCGGAGAGATCGCGCACCGGTGCAGCCATGGTGGAAAACAGTGTGGAGCGGCCTCCAAAAGTTAAAAATAGAGCTGCCTTGTGACCCAGCATCTCCACTTCTGGATGTTTATCCAAAGGAAATGAAGACGTGAATTCGAAAAGATGTGGACAGCGTTACTTGTAACAGCCGAGTTATGGAAACAACCCAAGTGTCCATCGGTACCTGAACGGAGGGAGAAGTTGTGACCCATTTATCTGTTGGTGGACACTTGGGTCGAATTATATATATTTATATATGATTCAGCCATAGAAAGAATAAAATCCTGCCCTTTGTGACAAGATAGACCTTGAGAGCATTATGTGGAGTGAAATAGATCAAAGAAAGACAAATACCATATGATTTCTCTTATAAGTGGAGTCTAAAAAAAAAACCGGCTCATAGACACAAAGAACATATTTGTGGTTGCAAGATGCAGATTTGTGGAGCGGTGGGAGAAACGGCTGAACTTTTTTTTAAAGTGTAAATAAATTGAATTTAAAAAATATTATTCCAGGTGATTCTGGGAGGGAGTTTTGAATTGGTGGACTTTGAGTAAGGCGGATTGCCTTTCCCAGCGTGGGTGGGCCTTATCCAATCAGGTGAAGGCCCGCATAGAACAAGGACTGACCCTTCCTGAGCGAGGAGGAATTCTGCCAGCGGACAGCCCGTGAGTCTTCAGCCTGCTGGTCAACCCCATCAGACATTTTTTTTGACTCTTCGAGATTCCCCAATTATGTGAGCCAATTCTTTAAAATAAATCTCTATCATCTATCATCTACCTGTATCTATCTATCCTCTCTCCCTCTCTCCCATCCATCCATCCATCCTCCATTATCTATCATGTATCTATCTATCTATCTATCTATCTATCTATCTATCTATCTATCTATCTATCTATCTATCTACCCCCATCTATCCATCATCTCTCATCTATCTATATCCATCCATCCATCCATCCATCCATCCATCCATCCATCCATCCATCCATCCATCACCTATCATCCATCATCTGTCAATCTATCGTCTACCCGTCACTCATCTATCTGCATACACATGGACACATCCTGTTGGCGGGGCACAGAGAAACGGCCATGGGTTAAGCTGTGTCCTCTGAGAAAGCCCTGTGGGGCCCTAACCAGCAGTGCCGGGCGGGGACCTGGGTCCTTAGGAGACACGGGGCGCCGTGCCACCCCAGCGATTTCGCGAGTCAGCAGGAGTCTCGGCCGTGCCCGTGACAGTGCGGCTGCCTCTCCTGTGGCCACAGTGTGGCCTGTATGCAACCCGGCTCCCTGGGCTGCACGCGCCGGGCACCCCGGGGAGCCCCAGGGCAGCCCTACTCACGGTGGCTGTCAGCCTGGCCGGGCAGTGCTGTCACAAGAGGGGGGAGGGGCAGAGGCTCTGTGTGTGACAGCTCAGGCCTCTCAGGGGCGGTGGCATTCGACGCAACATTCACTGGCGAACTTGGCGACAGGATGCAGGAGACATCGCAAGGGCTCAGTCCTGGACTTCCTGCGCTTTCTGTCGAAAGAGGTGGGGTCTCTAGGTCGTGTCATGGTGACAGCTGTGTGCCTGTTCTTGGTGCATGCGACAAAATGACGCCCATGCACAGCCACGCGCAGCACGTGCTGGCACGCTCTCGCCGCGCCGACTTACAAAGAATAAAAAGGAAGAGGGGGTCGTGCAGCGGGGGCGTCAGGTCTTCTGTGAGCGGCGCCCTCCGCGGCCGGTCACTGGGAGCCGTTTCCTCCCAGGAGAAGGTGTTAAGAAAACTTTCTCTGACGTGAGCAAGTATGAAATAATCTACCAGAATCTCCGTTTGTAAAGAAACTCTCGAGTTTACCCCTCTTCCCCCAAAAGTTTCGCTCAAAATTCTTTTCATTCAGTCTCTAGTGAGCGATCTGACTTTGTGACACGTGCACACACGCACGCGCACGAGCCACGCGGCCGTTAGAGGTGCCGGGCCCACACCGCACACGGGCTGGTCGTTGGCTGCAAGACAGGAAAAGACGGAAACAAACCGACAGAAACACGGAGGAGAAGCGGCCGCGTCCGGCCAGGGGGAGCAGACGCCGGTGGGCGGGACTCTGCCCTGGGAGGGAGGAGCCACTGAAACCCGCGGCTCCGCCCCCGACTCTCCCCTGCTCCCTCCCCTGCTTCCGGTTTCCAAGGTAACCCTTGGTCTCTGCACTCAGAACATAACCAGCATTTATTATGTTATCGATTCCAAAATAAGACATGCATTCTAGAAAATTTTCAAACTACAGAGAAGTCCAACAAATACCATAGTGAATCATAATCGTCCTACCCCGCCGTACCTGCCGGTGACGTTTCCCGGACTCTCTGGCTGTCTTTCTACGTACAGATGTAGAAAAGCCTGTCACTCTATAGCTATCGGTCCATGATCAAGCTCTTGCTCTGTGCACTCATTTTTTTTTAATAAATTGAGATATGCAGCAAGCGGTCTTGCGATCTAACTTTTAAAACACGCAAGGGACTTTCCCCCCATGGCATTGCGTGTCTTTCAGTGGCGTGACTCAACGGCAATGCATAAATTCCATTGTCAACTTAGATCACAAGTTAGTTAATTGGTTTCCTACGATTGTAACGCTTGAGTGTTTAAACATTTTGCCACTGTTTCTAATACTTCCGGGCCCACAGGCCCAGCGTTTCCCGTCACTTCCTTCGCGGCACGTGTGTCGGCACGTGTAAGCCAGCGAGGAAAACGACGCTCAGAGAAGGCAGACCCCGCCCCCCACGCCGCCTCTCCACTGTCACGTGCTCCTTCGTGACCCGGAACCCCCGCATGGCTCCTTCCCCACCTCGTAAGTGGAACCCCCACCCCCCGAACCCCAGGGCTGGCCTCCGTCCCCAGCCCTCAGGTGGACCTGCGTCTTGCTACCTGCCTCTCAGTATCCATTCGGCTGTCTGCAGGGCCCTGTCCCCACAGCCTTCGGTCCGTCTTGGAGCTGGGGCGGCTTCTGACTTCTCCCGTACCCACATGTTCCGTCACCATTCTATGGGTGAGGGACAGGAGCCATCACTGACCCCTGCCATGACCCGAACACTGCCGGCCCTTGGGAGCGCTGTGGGCTGGGTGTCCCTGCGGTATCAGCCAAACCTAAAGACCACCACGTCCTGCCTCAGGGCGAGGCCTTTGCTGGGGTCCAGGCAGTTGCTTTCCGGGTGCTGGCATCGCAGCGTCTGCAGCTACAGGAACCCACTGGCACCCGGGCCCAGGCAGTGTGGGCGCAGCGCCTCCCTGGGCGAAGGCCTGTTGCGCTGTGTTTTGCATGATGAGCACCTTGGCCTTCGGCTCGTGTGGGCGGCAGAGAGCCGACCGGCCGAGCTTGTGCTCTGCTGTTCGGGTCTCCATGATCATCCGCCTGAACTACTTGCTCACCAGACACCTTGACCTGGCGGAGGCGCTGTTTTTGGATGGCGGGTCGGGGCCGAGCCCGCGGACGCTGGTGCCAGGGCGGCTCGCCCACAGCCTTGTGCGTCCCTGTCCGCCCCCGCCGTGAGCCCTCCCTGCTCGGCCTGCGGACGGCCGCATGGGACGGAACTCTTAGAGGTCTCCGTACGGAAAGCAGGCTTGTCTCTTCTTCCGATTTCCTCTGAGCACGACTTACTGGAAGCGACGAACAGCAAACATTTACGCAGCTGTTCCCTGCTCCGACCCTCGTCTCCTGCCGTCCACATGGGCCGGGACCACCGATGTCAGCGAGGATGATGAGCGTCAGCCACGGGGCTCAATTGTTTATTAAAAATAATAGCCCTTCACGCTGATGGCCGAGCCGTATGCCGGCGGAGCTGTATGCCAGCTGTCTACAGTGACATGCACGAGCTGACCAGCCAGTGGCAAGGCCAAAGTGCAGACAGTCCTGCCCGACCCAGCGCCGCGGTGGCCCCCGCTCCACACTGTCCTCGGCGCCTCTGCAGCCTGTCGTTGTCCAGGGTCCCTCCCCACCTTCCCTTCTCCTGGCAAATCTAACCGCTTCTTTGAGAGCCTTGTCTCTTGGCTTCAGGGTGGCCCTGCCCATCAGCCATTTCATTTTGTCCCCGAGACCCTGGTGGGTTGATCTAAGGGATGAGATCCCAGTCCAGCCAGCCAGTTTTTCACATGCAGTTTCGTCTGGCGAATCAAGGCGGGCACATTCTCATGTCGCTGACTCGCTGGGCTTTTCTGGTTTACCCAGGGGGACAATGCGGGTCTGCACAGAAGCAGCCAGGTCTCGGCCGCATGGAGAAAGCTCCCGGGTCTCAGGACAGAAGGAGACCAGCGGGCAGAGAACAGAGACGGTGGCTGAGACAGAGGGGAAACCATGGCAGACGGTCAGAGCCGCCGGAAGGGAGGTGGGGAGCGGGGCTGGATCCCTAGGCTCCGCCCCGCAGGCCTGAGGGCGGGTGCCCCTGAACCCCCGCTTCTATCCCTGAGCAGGTTTGGGGCTCTGTCTCTCATAGCTCAAAGCTTCCTGCAGGCTCTGATCCGCAGCCGGCCACGGGCACAGCGCAGCCCGGCACCCGGCCAGGCTGCCCGCATCGCAGTTGTCGGGACAGGTGATGGGCGGGCTCCGCGGGGCGTGGGCGAGGGCCGGGCCGGGGGACCTGCCGCTCGAGCGGGCATTTCCTTTCCAGGTATTCTCCCCGGGCGCGGCTGCCCTCACGCTCGGCTTCACGCCATCGCCCTCCCCAGGTCCCGGAGTCCTTCTGCTCACCCCGTTAGCAAATCTTTCCTTTTTTGGAAAAAAGTGGACCTGCTCGATCCCCCACTCCTGGTTCCTCCCACTCGCAGAGGATGTGGGTTTTACCTTGGCCAGTGTCCAGGCCTCAATGCCATTAACACCTTCGATCCCCTACCTGCGAGTCCTCCCACTCACCTGTTCCCTCGAGGGCAGGGACGTTATACACACAGGAGAGATGCAGAAATCGGCCAAAGAAAACACACGCTCCTCACTAGTGGGAAGCACCGCGTGGGCATTTCCAAAGCGAACACGATGTTCCCTTCGAGAGGCCCAGACTTGCAAACGCAGAGCAGCACGTCGTCTGAGAGCAGCGACACGGGCCTCCCTGGCCACACCCCCGCCGTTTTGGCGCCGCCGCCCACGTGCCAGGAAGCGGAGCTCCGCGGGGTCGCACATGGGGTCGCACGCGGGGTCGCCGCCCGGAGTCCATCGGCCGGAGCCTAGACTCTTGCTCCTGACAAGGCGGTTAAAGGCTGGCGCGTCGCACGCCGTCTTGAACAGCGATGACGGCGTCGACGCTTTCCCCTCACACAGCGCCCTCCTGTCCCACGCGTTTGGACGTGAGACCCGCGGTCTTGGGTCGCAGAACTGCAGAGGCGTCTTATTTTCGAAAATGTTCCTGTTTTATAAAGTGAGGAAACTTAAACAGAGAGGCGTCAGCCACTTTGTGGATGCCCTAAAGTAAAACGGGAAGATGACTAATTAAGGCCACTATGCAGAGAAACTGCTTCTGTACACATGAAAATGGATCTTAGCAGACCGCCCTCGTAATCGCCATATGAACCGCTAGTCTGTGGAAATTAAAAATGGGCTTGGATTAATAATTGCATAGCAATGCACCCTGGGACTTTTAAGCCGGACCGCCTTTTTTCTTCCTTTGTAATTAAACTGCAACATGAAGATACAATATACTAATTTTGGCTACAGTTATCTGCCTGGAATGAAGCAAATGCAGTCTCTCTCAAAACATGATTTTCTGCTTTTTAAAGTGATTTTTACCAGAAGACAGTTCATAATGCTATGGCTTTAATTTACCAGTTGGCACCAATTCCTGAAGCTTTTGGGGATCACCGTGGTCCCAGAGAGATGACACATAAAGTTGTAAAATGTATATATTTCGAATACCTTTCTGAACTAGTTCAGCCCTCAAACATTTCTTTACAGGCACTTCTCATAACGAAAAAGAGCTTGTAAAAACGACCCTCGGTCACGCCTCCGTTAGTCGTGTGTAGGGTGCAGCGGTGCCGGGGAGCGGGCACTGCAGCTGCGGGACTCGGCCCCGCAGAATCGATTATGTGGTGGTCGCTATGGATGCGTAAGACAGGTGGGCGCACTCATCAGGCTGCGGTCTGAACTTGATAGGTTGGCGCTGGAGAGAAGGTGAGTGACACACCGTGGTGCGAGGGTGGCCGGCTGGGGGGCTGGGCGGGGCGTGAGGCCGACACCGGGAACGTGAGCCTTGGGGACAATGAGGCCCCAGAGCGCACAGGAGCAAGTTTTAAATAGGGTGTGTGTGGAGGGGGCGGGCGGGGGGGCTTCTGATTTCATTTTCAACATTGTTTTCCTAGTAGGTTTGTTTGCTTTCTGTTGGTAATTTAAATATCAAGAAAAGATTGGGATTCTCCATCTGGCACCCAGTCAGTTCAGATGGGGCTGTGGGGTGTCCACCTCCGGACCGCCTCCAGGCAGGCTCATGCCAAGCCCCAGCTTCCTTTGGCCACAAGGAGGCTTTTTATAGCGATGCCAACTCCAGGGAGGCATGTCCGGTGTGGTAAAAATACCTCCTGAAAACACGAATCCGAGCCAGTGCTGTCTGCTGTGACAGCATCCCATGTTACTTAAAAACTAAGACTCTTACATATGTGGCTCATTGCTCACGGGGATGGTCCCGCAGAGGCTGGCACCGTCCCGCCCATGGGGGAGGATTCAAGCTTCCCTTCCATCCTCGCCGGCCCGCGGCCAGTCTTTCTTGAATTGTGGAAAACAAGCGAACTGTATGTCAGCTTTCGTGTAATCCGTGCGCCATCGCAAACGAATGCATTTTAGTGCCAAGATGGCAATTCACACTTAAGAGAACTTTTTCTGGCACTCGAAAATGTTTTCTTGTTCTCTTTGGAATTTGTTCGTGCTACATAAACGGAACAAATTTGCGGAGTTGAGAGTTGGTAAGCTTGTGTTTTTTGTTACTTTGTTTTCGTCTAGTGTATTTTGGCTTCTGGATACTTGGAAGATGGTTACATATATCATAACCCAGTGAATAGGTTCATGTAAGCTGCCTGACAAATGTAAAGACCAAGTCGTTTTTTTTTTTCCCCCTGAAGATCATTTGACTGTGTGAAAATATTCAGAGTATTTAATACTGTCGTTGGAGATAAATAAGGCAATTCGGGTGCCCAGTTTTCAGAAGTGCTTCCTTTATTCCAATAAGCAAGTTCTCACAATGTCTCGGACGCACACTTTCATTCCCTTGGGGTCTCAGCTCCTCTGTGGGCGAGGGTGGCCTGGGGATCTTGGGGTGAGCGTGGCCTGGCCCTTTGGCCCCAGCTGGACGCTGGGCAGGGCAAGGCTCGGCTCTGGCAGGGCGGCCTGGCAGGGCGGGGCTTCCCCCCCGGCGGGGGAGCCGCCCCGCCCCCGCGCAGGCTGCTGCTGGATCCCTGAGCCGGTGTCCGGTGTCCGGTGTCCGGTGTCCGGCGCTCTGCCATCGGGTGACGGGCAGGCCCCAGACCCCCCGCAGCTGGGCCGGCCGCGGCCCGGTGTCCCAGGGCCAGGCGCAGGAGACTCTGGGGTCCCGCTGACCGGCCTGCCCAGAGCGGGTGGCTCTGCTTCACCACTCGCCCCCCTCCCAACCTGTCCTTGGTCTCCCAGCGGGGTCCGCGCAGACGGGACAGGGTCCAGTGGGGCCGAAAGCCAGTTACTGGGCTTCAAACACGTCGCGCGGAGTGTTGGGTCGAACAATAGATGCAGAGAAGAGGGAAGAAACGCCCCCAAACGAAATGCCCCAGTTCGCAGGAAGGAAAGAGACGGCGATGACGGTAGGGAGGGAGGTCCCCGGAGGCCGCCGGACTGGACCGCTCCGCGAGGGGGGACACCGTGCGACCCGCGGGCTGGTGACAGAAATGGCGGGCACTTGGACGTGTGGCCGCAGCAGGGAGGCCGGCCGCCCTGGGGGGTGACGAGGGTCTGTGTCGCTCCCTGCAGGGGACGGTCCCCACGTCCCGGCCAGGCCTCCACTCCCGGCAAAGGCGCTCGCGGACTGGAGCACATGACAGTGACGCTGTCGGGGTGCTGGCGACGTCGGGGTGTGGGGCTCCGCTGCGGGCTCGCTGCTGGCGTCCCCTCTGGAGTCGGGGTACGAGCTCTCCGCGGCGTGGGGCCACGTTCGCTTATACGTGGGAGCGTCCATGACGCGCGGCGTTCTGTCTGGGCCGTCTGTCTGTCTGTCTGTCTGTCTGTCAATCGAATGGATGTTTATTTTGGAAATTCTTGAAATGCGCAGCAAACTCCTGTGCAGCTGCCGCTCGGGGCCCCGGGGCGCTTTGCTGCGAGGGAGACCACGTGGCCCAGTCCGCCCAGCGGAGCCGGGGGAGCCAGCGGCGCGACGCCCAGGCTCGGTTCAGGGACCGGCCGGAGGCCCACGGCTGGACGGGCGGGGCCTCTGTCGTCTGGGGCGTCTGTGGCCGGGGCCGCCCCCGCCCTGCGGCCGCGCATTGTTCCTTACGGGGGTGGGAGTAAGTTTCTGGGCATCTCCCGCGGTCCCCGTGTAAGTAGCTTGTTGTCACCTTAGCAACAGCGTAACTGGGCCGCCTGGTTCTCGCCTGGTGAAGCTGTCGTTCTGTAAATCCCGCGGCAGGCGCGTCGCTGTCCAGCGGCAGAAGGAAGGTAGGACGTTTGCTCTGCAAACCGCGACGGAACAGAACAGCGAACTAAAAACTCCAGAAACAGACGCAGGAAAGAAATCAGCCGGAGGCGAAGGGGAGAGACGGGCGTCCGAAGGAAAACCCGACGGGAAAGTCGGGAACGTGATTTAAATGCCGCGAACGTCCCTTCCGAACGAGGTGGACTTCGGCAGGGGTTGGGACACGGACGACTGAGCAGGGACAAGCTGGAAGCAGCAGGTCACGGAGGCTAAAGGGACGCGGGGCAGGGGCGGAGCGGCGGGGCGCACAGCTCTCTGTCTTGCGACGGTCCCCGTGAATCGCCGGCCGAACATCTGCACGCGTGTGTGGACTTGTGTCCCC
>NW_006440135.1:3876692-3876960 GCF_000325575.1 Pteropus alecto | reverse complement strand
GGGGGCGCTGCGGGGTCCCGCCCACGCGCTCTTCTACTTAACTTTTAAAGAAACCGGCGCACGGTTTCGGCAGAGGCGGTACCTGTCCTACACGCTCATCGGCGGTGCGTGGCTGCTCTGCGTTTCCCACATCGTGGCCACGCTCACCATCTGCCTTTGGGATCGGAGCTGTTCTGGTGAGTGCGAAGTGGCATCTCGCGGTGTCTGGATCTCCGTTTCCCTGGAGACGAGCGACGCTGGGCATCTTGCCATGAGCGTGTTGCCCATT
>NW_006440135.1:3872634-3876666 GCF_000325575.1 Pteropus alecto | reverse complement strand
CTCTATTTCAATCTTTCGCTTATTTTCTAACCAAGTTTTTGGCTCATCACTGAGTTGTAATAGTTCTCTAAGTGTCCTGGACACAAGTCCTTTATTAGATGCATGATTGCCGAATGGCCCCCTGGCTGTGACGCGTCTTTTTGTTTTCTGGCTAGCATCTTTAGGAAGGTTCTATCTTCGTAAGTCCACACTTATCAAATTTTAAAAATGTATCCTGAGTCTGGTGTCTGATGTAAAACTCTGCTTAATGCAAGGTGACAAAGGTTTCTGCCGGTTTTCCCCCCAAATTTTATAGTTTCAGCTCCTGCACTCACGTCTGCGGTGTCCTGGAGCTGATTCTGGCACACCTGGGCGGTAAGGAAATAGACTCGTCTTGTTGCCTGTGGATATCCAGGTGCCTCAGGGTCGTTTGCTGTCTGCACTCACTGCACTGAACTGTCTTAGCATCGTGGTTGAACATAAATTAGCCACAAAGGTAAAGATTTTCTTCCAGACTCTGTTCTGTTCCATTGGTCTGTATTTTTAGCTTCGTGAAGGCACCACGCTGTTTTGATCACCTTAGATTTGCAGTAAGTTTGGAAATGGACCGTTTTAAATCTTCCAACTTTGCTTTGGCTGTTCGGGGTCCCTTGCACGTCTATGTAAAATGTAGGATCGGCTTGTCGATTTCTGCGGTAAAGGGACTGGGGTTTTGATAGAAGCGACAGCTCTGCCGATCAGTTTGGGGAGAACTAACTGCCTTCGTAACGAGGCTGGATTTTCCAATCCACGATCATGAAGCGCTTCTCTATTTTTAGAGTTAAGTTCCCTCAGCAATATTGTGTTATTTTCATTACGCGAGACAGCCCCTTCTTTTGCTGCGTTTCTTCTGAGTGTGTTATTTTTTGATACAATCACAAAAGGAGTTCTTTCCCTTATTTGCGGTGGGCTCCTGGAAAACATAGAAACGATTGTTTTTCTGCATCGATCTTGCATCCTGCGACTGTGCTGGGCTTGCTCAACCGCTCTGGCAGACTTTGTTGCGAGCTTCTTAGATTTTTCCACACGCAGCATTATGTCATCTGTGAAAAGAAAAAAAAAAAGGCGATTTTTTTTTCTGGTTCCTTTTGGACAGAGGCGTCCCCGTTTCTCTGTTTCGTTTGACTGCGCTGGCTAGAACCTTCCCTCTCGCCCCATTGCATTGCTGAGTGGAGATTCCTTGGCCGACAGGGTTTTCTTACCGTCTTTATTATCCTTTTGGCTCCTTTAACATGTGATCCCAGGACCTTCTTGTACATTCTTCCTTATGGAAAGTCAGCTGTGAACTCTTCGCAGGTTTCTCTTACACAGTGAGCTGCTTTTCTCTTGCTCCTTTTACGATTTTTCTCTTTATTTTTGGGTTTCGACCATTCGACTGCGACGTGCTCGGGTGGCATCTCTCAGTGTCTATATTACTTGGAATCTGTCGCGCTTCGTGGGTGTGCAGAATTCTCCTCCGATCTGACACGCGTTCGGCTCGTATTTCTCCAAGTGTTTCCTGACCGCGTGACCCTTTCCGGGCCTCGCACGAAGCGTGTCTTGGTACATGTGACGGAGCCTCGTCGTCGCCGAGGCTCCGTTCTCTTTCCCATTCTTCTTCTCTTCTCTTCTTCGGATTAAATATTTTCTCTTGATCTATTTTGAAGTTTGTTGACTCTTTGGCCAGTCCCAATACCCTGTCGCGTGAACTTATCACTGCGGTTCGGAGATTTGCAGCTCCAGCATCTGTCAGTAAGCTCTATCTCTCTGTGGATGAGTTATCGTATTTTTCTTGATCGTTGTCTTCTTCTTGACCTTGTGTTTGATGGTCTGTTAGGGAACGTCTTAATGGTTGCCGGGGTGAGTCTTCGCTTGTTTCGACATCTGGATCTCTCGGAGTTTCTGTTGACAGTTTCCCCAGGTCTGGCACATGTCCCTGTGCCACTGGTGCTTGTTAGAAGCTCAGTATTTGGGTGATACAGTGTAGCAACTCCGGATGATGATGTCCCCTTTGCCTGGGGCTTGTCACTGCTGGTTTTGATTTTTGTTTGTTTAGTGAGTTGCTGTGACTCATTCCGTAAGTTCTGTTTCCCTCGAAGTGTGTGACTACTGATATTTCTGTTTTATTTATTTATTTTATTCTCGTTTTTATTTTTAAGCCTGGCTTCTTAGGGATCCGTCTGGTCATCACAGCTAAGCGGTCAGACAAGTATTGGCCAGCGGTCATGCTAAAACACCCCGAGCTAGTAAAGTTTCCATCCTCTGCCGATAAACCCGGGAGTGGTTTGGGTGATGCATTTAGGAAGCGGGCGGTCTGTACAAGTTGCTGCATTGTTTGCTCTTTTTTTCCCACAGAGATCACTATTCTGTTCGCCACCACGTGCCGCTCAAACTTCAGTTAGCCCCTCTGGTGGCTGCGCTGCTGGCTTCCACCGCCCACGCAGCACGAGGGGCCTCAAGGACCGCCACATGGTGGGGGGCGGGGGAGGCAGGTCGGGGGGCCCAGCAAAACCCCGTTCACTTCAATGTCATCACCGAGGCTCAGTCGTGTTCCTTGAGTACGTGTGTCTCAATTGTTGGTAGGTTTTTATTTGATTTCCAAAGTCCGAAAATAATGTTTTTGACAATATTGTCCGGTTTTGTCTTTGCTTTTGGGGGAGATTTGTCTCGTGTCTGTTCCGCTCCACCATGCCAGCGGTACACCTATCGAGGATAAGACTCAAGATTAAAAAAGATGAAAAACCCGTGTCAGTATTTCCTGGCTGATTATTGCCACCGCAGCAGAGACTCGGGCAGAAATATCGATGCATTATTGCTTATTCCAAACCATCTTATGACTTTTTGATGCTATTTCTCTAGGGAGCCCAGTTTTACCCACGACCTGTTCTGGAAACGTGACCCATGTTTTAAAGCCCGAGACGCAGAGCATGCCCCGTCCAGGACCCTCAGGCGTCGTCACTGTGTCGTGGGGAATGTGGCGAGACCAGACGAGTTTCCCTGGACACAGGGCGTCAGACGAGGTCTCATCACCCACCTGCAATGTCCTTGAGGTGCGCGAAGAATCCCACGGCGGGGCGGCCTCGGTGTCGGGGAGACCCCCGCTCAGGTGCACTGCTGACGGCTGCGTCTGTCTCCAGGAAGCTCAGTCCTGTCACTGGATCACCCGGATGCGGGATGCATACTTCGTCATTGCATTCAGAGTGATGCTCGGATGCGGCCTCTGGACCCGCAGCTGGAACGTGGGGAGGGTCGAGTCCACTGCTCCCTTTGTCAGGACACAGTCTGCCATCTGCGGGTGGCTGGGTGTGGCCCCGGTCCCCTCATTCTGCCGCCTGGCCGTGGCCTTCCTTCCACGGGCCCCCAGAGCTGCAGGAAAAGCTATTTACGAATAGAAGCTTCTGTCCAGTTGTGCCTCTCTCATCGACTTTATATCTGAATTCGACAACTTGGAAAACCAGCCTTAATATTTAGAGATAAGAAAACCAAATGTTAATTTTTTTTTTAGTTACAGCTTAAACCTTCCACTGTACGTTTATGTGTTCCTTATTTCAGAAGCATCTCTTCAGCATAAAAATTCAGAAATGGCAAGCGAAGGAGACGAAACTTAAAATCCACGCCAAGGCCACACTCAGAGGTAACGCCTGCCAACGTGTCGGCACACACGCTTAATGTGCTGTGACGACGTGACACATTTCCGTCTGTCGTCAGGCTGTTGTCAGCTTGATTCATAGCATATAGTCTCTCCTGAGCCTGCACGATCTGCTGCTGGTGGCCATTTTTTACTGCTAGGAATTCTGTTTCAGTGACCCTCTTGTTCATAATACTTGTCGGGACCTCTGAACATTTTTTAGGTCGGATAACGAGAACGGGATTCCCGGGTGGAAACAGGTTCATCTTCTAGTCGGCGTGCTAAGCCTTTGTTCCTCGCGGCCTCCGCCCGTCCCAGGACCCCGGCGTGCCCAGGGCGCTTAGTGAGCGTGTCGTCCTAGCTCCACGGAGCGTCACAAGGGAGCGAATTAAGCATCATCGGCGGGG
>NW_006440135.1:3871790-3872366 GCF_000325575.1 Pteropus alecto | reverse complement strand
CACGCCGTGACCCTGGTTCTTCACATTCTCTCCTGCTGAGGCCTCGGGGTCACAGAGGAGGTGGGTGAGGGGTGACAGTGCAGCGGGGCGCATAATGACCCAAAGGTGCAGCATCAGGACGGAGGGCCTGCTCCTCGGGCGGCTGCTGGGTGGCTCGGGGACGCCACCGCCCCTCTGAGCAGCGAGCGTCCCCTTCCTCTACGAAGGTCGAGCGCTGGGCTCCGTTTTCCGTGCACTCACGTTTCGTGTTTTTATGTTTCTGTCTTTATTCTCACGCTGACCTTAACTCTTGGGCCCCAGCCGCGTTTACAGACTTGTTTTATGGAACTTTCCAAATGGCACGAGGACGGCCAGGTCCGTGAGTCCGTCGCCGTCAGGCCTGCCTGGGCCGAGGGTCCTCTCCCCTACGCACCTCCCTCTCTGGTGGTCTGAGGCTCTTTCGTCGGGAGACAAAATGAATGCCATTATCGGGTTTCGGAAGTGGGTCCTCACAAGCTGTTTTGGAGTGTGCTTCTGCCTCGGCGTTCGTCCAGGTGACGGCAAGACGGCGGTGCCATGATCTGTCCGCATAAATTA
>NW_006440135.1:3865149-3870698 GCF_000325575.1 Pteropus alecto | reverse complement strand
CATCTGCGCTTGGCTCCGGGGCCCCCTCCGCCCTGGGGTCCTCTGCCGGGCGACCCGGCTCACTGTCCAGCCCCTCGATTCCCGGACCTCCTCAGCTCAGGGGCCTTCCGCGGCCCCCTCGCCACCCACCGTGTGCGGGCGGGACCAGGCCAGCACCCGGGGGCCCTCGCCTCCCCAGTCGTCCGCCCAGGCGGTCGTCTCTGTTTCCGTGTCGCGGTGCAAAGCTGGTCCTTGGGTGTCGGCGCCGCCTGCCCTCTGCCGCCCCGCACCCCGCGTACTTACCCGGCTTCACTCCCGCGTGCGCGGTGGTGTCCGCGGCTCCTGGGCCGCATGCGACGCGCCCGGGCGCGCTTCCCTCCACCGCGCATCTGCGCCCTTTCCTGGGTCCAGTCCCCAGCAGGGCGGTTGCCGTCCCGTCGCCGCTCAGGACCACCAGCCAGAGCCCCTGGGCGCCGGGACCGCTGGCCCATCGCGCCCGCGATGCCGTTTCTGAACCCCCCACTGTCATCACCGCGGCACCCGGAGCCCCCGCTGACCCCACCCTCGCCGCCCTCCGCCTGTTTCTGCTCGCGGACGCTGTCCTCGTGGGGACCCGGCGCCCCCTAATGCGTTCTGCTCTCAGTTGGCCGCCTGCGCCCCGCACCGGGCCCGTCTGTCCCGCGGGGTCTCCCCCACGGCGTGGTGAGCAGGGGTGCGCCTCGGGGCCATCAGGTCACAGTAAGTCCTCCCGCATTTCCCATTCGATTCACGTCGCTTCTCCAGAGCTACGGGATCTTTCACTCAGCATTTTAAATTGCTCGGGAGCCTCCAGCTGTCCCTGATCCATGGTGACCCTTCTCCGTTTATAATCTTCCTGTTGGGTCTTCTTTTTTTAATGTTAAACGTACTAAATTTAAAGTTCTCTTTGTTTTATTATTTCTGCTTCCTCGGGAGTGAATTCTCTCATTTGCTGCCCTAGTCGTGTGCCACACCCCACCCGCAGCCTGTTTTCCAGTCCTTCTCTCTCCGTGGTGGCGACGGGCTTCCCCTCCCCGCTCAGGACCCCGCTTAAAACTCGCGTTTCAAGTGCATCTTCTCTTGGTCCAAAAGCCTCCGATCCAAACAGACTCAGCAGCAGCAGTGACACGGAAAGGGGACTGTAGGGGACCATGAGTGGCCGCGGCATCACAGCGTTTCTGAGATCCTGCGGGGACATGCCATCGTGTCCTCAGTCCTCTTCCCTGGGGGAGGTGCTCCACGGCACCCCCACCCCCACCCCCGCACCCCTCTGGGCTCCAGCGCTGCCTCCTCTGTAGGAAGTGGACCTTGGTCGCCCTGGGTAGCATAGTTCCAGGCCTGCTTCTGCCCGTGGAAGTTCGGGGACCCCAAACGCCTCTTTTTATTATGATTATTTTGGTCCTTTTCAGTCAAGGGTATTGATTGATTTAAAAATTCCATGGGTTTTTCTTTGTATTAATTTATAACCCATTCTATTAGACAAAAGGCACATTCACAAATCTATTCTCCATAAAACCCTTCTCTGCCTTGGATGCCTGTGGGCTGACAGAATAACGTCCTCAGGGGTCTCTGAAGCACGAAGGTGTGGCCCAAAGGGACTATGTGACATTTCCCCAAGACGCTTTTCCTCTCCTAGAGAGGGTGTGTATTGTGCCTTGAGTCATTCCAATATCTAATTGAAGGATCTTACAGCTACGCCTTGAATTCCGAGGCTGTAATCTACTGGCGGTGCCCTTAATTTGATCTTTGCCCCGAGGCCGTCTCTTAATTGAGGGCCCTCTGCTGTCTGGGAAGATGCCCGGGCATCTCGCATCCGTGCACACTCTGCGCCGGCCCCGAATGCTTGTCTGTAGTTCATCTCTGTCCTCTCATTTAACCTTAGGCAGAGGGAAGAAGGCGGGTGGCACTTTCCGTATTCCCCCAGGAGCGTCCCGAGCGAGATTGCGGTGGTACCTTGTCCGTGTCCCCTGTTCCTACAGGCGACAGCGTTGCCAAGTCTTTGACGCCGCGTGATGAGGGTTTCCTTCCCTCTGGCTTCCCCAGCATTTCTCACGTCCTTCAAGCCCTTCCCACGGCCTCACCAAGGCCATTCAAACTTCCGCCCGGCATCTGGTCCGGAAGCCAGGGTCGCACGTGTGAGGTTTAGTCTTGGCAGCACCCCGCCGCCCACGACGACTCTGCTCCAGTTCTCCATTGCCGTGTAGCAAACCCCCCGACATTTGGCGGTGTAAAATGACAGCTTCGTAGCACGGTCACAGCGGTGGGGCGGTGTTCTGGAAGGGTCTGGCTGAACGCTTCTCCCCGGGGCTGCCCGCATGGCTGCGGTCACATGGAAGCTCTGCCGGGCCGGACACTCAGGGCGGCCCGCCGAAGGCTGCGAGACGATGCTGGCTGCCGGCCAGAGCGAGGCTCGTCGGGTCACTGGAGTCGCTGCAGAGATGACCAGTCCTTGAGGCTGGGGCTACTCACAGCGTGGTGGCCCAGTTCCCTGACAGAGGGCCCGGAGCAGAGGCATCTGGGGGTGAGTGAACCGAGAGACCCAGGCGGCAGCTGCGGCCGTTCCTCCCCCAGCCGTGTTCCCTCGGGGTGTGCTTTCTGTTATGGGGAGACCCACGGTCAGCCCCAAAGCCGGGGGAGAAGAATTAGACCACCACTCTCGATAGAATTCGTGGGCATCTTAAACCTCTGTCACAGCTCAGCTCAGCTGTCCCTTGCTCATCAACGTTTTCTCTGACCCCCCTGGGCGGCTCAGCTCTGCGGCCATGAGCCCAGCGGTGCGCGTCACGCCCCTGAGCGGCGCCCAGCACGGGCGTCCTTCATGCTTTTGTGGGATTGGAGAGGAAGATCAGCTTCCCTGCCAGACTCTGATTCCTCGAAGGTCACGACCTTTACTCCCCCACCCATCCCGGTTCGGGATCTCAGTCCCCAGCAGGATACTGAGAAAATGCCGACCGTTTGCTAAGCATCATTGAAGAATGGATGGATGCGCTCAGGAATACCTCAGAAGAAGCTGTAAAAATGTTCCTTGCGGGGATTTCTCGGGCTGCCTGTGACCGCTCCATACGCCCAGCTCCCCACTGAGCCGTGTCTTGGTCAACTCTGCTCTGCTAGTGCCCAGTACTGTGCCCGAAAGTCCGCGGACACTGGCTCGGTGACTGCATAGTATTACATCTCCTTACATCCATTCCTGCGATTTCTCTCAGTGCCAGTGCTCCCCAGTCGGGCTGTGGCACAGAAAGCAGCTCCCCTGTTTGCCGTCAGGCAAGTGGCCTGCTGACTGGACCTCCTGTGAGCTGGAGTGTCCTGCCCACCGTGCTGCGAGACCCCGAGCCGGGGCCCTGGACAGTCGTGCGCTCGTGCACGACCTCCCTGTCGTCCAGTTACCCACACGCAGGCCCCGGGCCTACGGCGGCCGCCGCCCTAGCTGCGTCTGTGTCTGCGGTGATCATGCACATCCACGAGCACATCCGTATCCACACGCATGTCTACGTCCTCTCTGTCCCTACCTGCGTCTCTGTCTACATCACGGGTGCAGTGCTACCTGCTACAGTGCGCGTCCCGGCGTTTTAAAAAAGTTCGCTTTGAAGTCCCCCTGTTTATATCAAGTCCTAATCTTCTGACAATACTTTGCTGCGATGACCTCTATCGCGGCGCCTTCTTTTTCTCGGCATATGGATGGCACCTCTGCACACTCACGCTCACCGAGACTTCCGGCTCTCTTTAAATACCTCTTCCAATACCTCCCCAATACTAAAAGCGCCAGGCTGTGGCGGGAGGTTCGTCTGGTCTCCCCACTCCGTTCCAGGGCGCTGCTGCCTCCTCACGCGGCAGCAATGCCATCTGAGCTGGGCTGTGTTACAGGGGACCCTGGAGGTCTCTCGTCCCTAGATTCTGACCTGTGGCTTTGTCAGGGCGGCCGAAGAACCCTCTCTACTTCTTGGTGTGTGTGTTGCGGGTGATGTTCAGAACGCCGTGACATTCATTAATTATGGTTGGCACTTAAAACCCAATATTACCTTTAGAATCCAATTAAATCAATGAACTTGGATCCAGGATGGATGTACCATTGATTAAAAAAGTGTTCCCTGCCCCTACCCCCTGCCTCATTCCAGCCCCGAACGCTGGCAACCTTCCTCATACTGTGGTTTTATATATATGACATTATATTATAATATAATATGTATCGTTATATGTAATGTATAGTGTATTTTATATTATATATATTACATAGTATATTCTTTTGCTAACAGCCATAGTTATTGTATATGTAATCTGATAAGTGCGATCCATATATAATTTACCTATATCTATATAATAATATAATATTATGAAAACAGCAGAATTTCTCCTGCTTTCCCCCGACTTTTCACATTTATATAATTAAAGTCTCTCCAGCTACATTGTTGTGAATTATAAATGAGATGTTTTCACATTAAAGAAAAGAGCTAAATGCATTTAGCTCACACATATAAAGTCGTATAAACAAAATCCATACCAGTGAACGTGAACTACTGGAGCATATTTGCCGACCGCGATAAGAGATACGACCCTTTATAACACAAGTCCTGCTTCATTTCGTGACTGGAAGGTAAGAAAATGTGTCACATTGAGGCGAAGGAGAAGCTGAGGACCGATCCTGAGCGATGGTGATTTTCCCTCAAAGCGAATGGCGCACTGTAGCATTTTGTAGCCATACACTTAAAACCACGTGTCTTGTTTCTAGTGCTAGGATGCCAGCTGTAATTAGAGCGTTCTTGCATGTTTTTAGGGTACACACATTTCATGATAAAATATATGTATTTGTTTCTGTCTGAAGAAATGAAAGCTAGAAAACCCCAAATTGCACAGACCACATGTCACGCAAATCACGCAGATCACGTGGCTATGGCGCGGCCGTGAGGTGGGGTAAGCGAGTACATTGCCTTATGTCTTACTGGGCTCTGTACATTGTCGGGCGACCTCAGCTTCCCTTTCTGGTCAGAATGGGTGCGCTAACCCCGCCTCCCGTCACCATTCTAGGTAGTTGGGAGGCCGGATTGTAAGGCACAGTGAAGACCAAACTCATGTACCTTCAAACAAGTATCCGAAGACAAGCCAGATGTCTGAAGAAAAGGTTACATCTGGCCGAATTAGTTACAAAAGTTGTTTTTAAAGCTGAACTCCGTGTAGTTCTTTATATCTACGTCCATCTCAAGTGTTTATACATATACCTTGGAGCTCACATGTGTTTGGAAAGATGCAGGCATTAAAAATGATAAAAATAAATGTGTGTTGAAAAAATTAAGAGACGTGTTGCTGTTTATAATAGTTATTTCTTCTCCACGGAAATAATACATGCTGGTAAGAACTTGAACTCGAAAAAACACCAGCTAATCCAAGTTATTAGATTTGCGACATTTGTTTAAGTTGAGAAATACCACGATTGAGAAGAAGTGCGTGTTTACTCAGGTGACCCCTTTTCACAGCATCTCCCTAACGCCTTTGCAGGTGGGACTGTCACCCGGCATTTCTTCCGGGCGCGCTGCTCCGCGGCGGGCACTCTGCGTCCCGGC
>NW_006440135.1:3846172-3864664 GCF_000325575.1 Pteropus alecto | reverse complement strand
GGGCTGTGCTGGGCCCGGGGCTGGGCAGGGCAGGGCAGGGGCTGAAGCCGAGCTGGACAGGGGCTCCGTAAGCCGGGCAGGGGCTGAGCCCCAGGAATTCCTTGCTGGAACCCCACCACAGGCCAAGGGAGCAGAGTGGAAAGGTGCTCATCATTCTATTATTGATTATTGGGGGACTAAGGTGAACAGCTTCCCAGTCCGTCGTCGTACAGGGAGCATTGAAAACACAGCATCTCAGTAAAAGCCCCTTCCCCCGCACCCCTCCGCACTCCACCCCCGCACCCCCCTCTTTCTGGAGGGCTCCTGTCTGAGCCAGCATGCAAGGGTAAGGCAGGCTGTCACTCCGACGTTCCAACTCGTCGGAGAGGAGGCTCGCGTGAACCTGTTTTTAATGTGTCACATCACAAAGTCACTTCCCGGCAATAAGGTGTGAAGGGGTTACAGCCTCCCGCAGGTCCTCCAGGAGGCCGCGCAGCTGGAGTGACAGGCCCGCTCACGCGCAGCCAGGCGGTGGGCCTGGGCGTCTAGTGCCCTAGCCCGCAATTTGTCACCTAGGAAGCCTCTATGATGGATTTTACCTCTGTCGTGGTCACTGTTAAGATGCCTGGCGTTCGGAGGGCACCTCATAGTTCACTGTGTCCCTTCCCGCCTGTCCCCGAAAGCCTGGCTTTGTGAGGGGTGCCCTTGGCCTTCCCGAATGTTGGGGGTCATGCAACCTTCCTCCTGAGCCCCTGCCAGGACGTTATGTTACCTGGTCCTGCGGGGTCTCACACACTTGGAGCATGTTCTGGCCGTTACGGTCAGAAACACCTTAGATCTGTCCCAGAGTAGAACTCCAACATCAGCCACCAGCTTGTGGGGAGTGAGCTTTGTCCTAGACCCACTGAAAGAGACAGGTAGACAGAGCCCACCATTGCTGATGGCCTGTTCCAGCTCAGGCACTGAGCTACCTGTTCACATGTAACTCAGGCTCCATATCTACTAAGATGGTTCTACTGCTGTCTCCCCGAGGCTTTAAGTGACGGCTTGGCTCGCCCAGAGCTGAGCCGGAGCCGCCAACCTGGGTATGTGCACACCGGAGACTGGCCACGCCCACAGGTTGGACGTCCTCCCGTGGACACGAAAGGGAGGGGTCGGCCCTCATTAGCCTCACCTCGGGATGCACAGGACCCAGGACACTTAAATCCCGTCCTGTAGCCGGAAGTGACCCCCTCCCTCCATGGACTGTCCAGAGGTGGCTCTCCGGGGCCACTCCCGGCTGCCCGCTGACACCTCAGAGTCGCCTTTCAAGCCTGACCAGGGCCGGGGGTCCCGGAGAGGACCTGGACAGAAGCAGAGGTCATCGCCCCTGGTCCCAAGGTGCGGGCGAAGGCAGCTGCGCCGGGATGAAAGATCCATTCTGAGCACGTAGCATATAAGTCTTCAGAGACTAAAACATGACTCTCGGTTCCATCTGCGCCAAAATTATAAGTGCTTTGTATTTTAACCCCAAATGACTGGATTTGGGGGAAAAGTGGGTGAATGGAATTTAAAGCGGGCAAAAGATTAAAATTTGAAATTTCAAATTCGCATTTAAATGTCTGGCTTTTTTAAGGACAAGAACCGAATGTGGTACTTTGTGGAACGGTAGCTCAAGGCTCAGACGCCATCGTGGCTGAATGACGATCTGCTGAACGGTGACCATCACCTGGCTTTGTCTAAGGGGGCGAATTTATGAGGCTGACATTTTAAGAAGTCAAAGTTTTAGCTCATTTCAAAACCAGCGGAACGTATCGAAGACTGTGTTGCCTTCTGGTGGCAGTCCATCCAGACCGAGGTCTGACTTTGAAGTAGCGTTGACCTTTTAAAAGTCTCTGGAAAATGCAAGGCGGAGATGCTGGGGGGCAGCGCAGAGCCAGATCTTTCCCCTTTAATTGATGCCGTTTAAAAACGTTACGCAAAGAGCAGAAGATTAATTGCCAATTATTTTCGCGGACCGCGGTAAGGACACATGGCGACGGAAGAGGGGAGGGAACTGTCGCCGCGGGGAGAGAAACCCAGAAGGCCCGACGCACTTCTGGAAAGCGGTCGGCCCGCGGAGAGCGAAGCCGCGCGAATTGGTCAAGCAGCGGCCGCAGCAGCAGTGGAAGTGCCAAGCGCCACCGCTCTGGCGACACGTCCGGCTCGTGGCGGCCGCTGGCGCTGGCGGTGGCGGTGGCGGTGGCGCTGGCGCTGGCGTCGGTGGCGGGAGCGGGGTCCTCTTGCGTCCGGGCGGTTGGTGGGCGTGTGGTCGGTTCTGCTCTAGGGGGAGCGTCTGGGCCGTGCTTATCGAGAACGCTTTGCCCGGGCCCCGGAACACGCCTTCTGGAAACAAACAGAAACGAGGACACCGGGGAGTCAGCGGCATTTACGTAACTAACTCCATTTACGTAACTCCATTTACGTAACTCGCATCGCAGTGTGACGTACGATGGGAAACTGGGAGCCACGCACTTTCGTAGGAGCCGCGCCACGCGGAACGAAACCTAGTCACCCAGAGAGTGAATACCCCAGGGACCCAGAAAGTGTTTCCGAGGCCGTTGGAAGACAGAGGTAATCAAGCGTGGGGACGTGGTGAGGAAAATGGGATAGAAAATGGTATAAACAGAACAGTTATAAATTTGCAAAAAACATCTATTTCTTTCTCTCATCCATCCATCATCTCTATCTAATCTACCTATCATCTATAATCTATCATCTATATCATCATAGTGATACGTCTATTATCATCTATAATCTATCATCTATATCATCATAGTCCGTGAGTTTTAATGGGTAGTTTAAAAAGATTTACTATCTCATATGTTCCAAACTTAGCTGAAGCTACGTGCTGCTTTTATAATCACAAAGAGTAGAATGAGGGTCCCACCGAGGAGCCGTCCGCCCCTTCGCGGGCGCGGGGGCAGCATTGTTCGCGAACGGAGCGCGCCAGGCCGGCGGCTGACCCAGCGTCCTCCCCTGACAGGCAGCTGGCACGGTCCCCGCGTGGGTGGCATCTCCCAGGATGCACGCGGGGGTGACGGGCAGGTCCCCCGCCCGCCACCAGGGTTCAGCGCCGCCTCTGAGCACAGGGGTCCCTGGAAACAGCCGGATCCGTCCCAGAGCCGCAGCCCGGGTAACGCTTCCGAGAGGCCCCACTCCGAGGGGCACTGGGTGAGGGCAGTGGCCGCCTGTGTGGAGAATCAGACCGGTGGTCATCTTCGGAGGGAGGACGACAAGCAGACGTGGCTGGCTGACTCGCGGAGCCGGCCTGTGTCGCAGGACGGTGGGGGCTGCGTTCCCTACGCGCCACGGGACTTGGGCGGGACACAGAAAACGAGCCCCTGGAGAAAGGCGACGGGCGGGGAGGAAGCGGCGCCGCCATCCAGGCCCTGGCCGCTGCCCGGCTCACTGGCTCCGGAATTCGCCCAGGTCACGAGGGCCAAATCCCCCAGGCAGTGGCCGCCCCCACCGCCGCCTGTCCCCAGGCAGGGGCTGCCATCCCCTGCCCCGTGGACAAGCGGCAAAGCAGGGGGCCTGCTCTGGCAACAGCCGGGTCCCCCTGCAGTTCGGTGGGAAACTGAACCATGAGCCAGGATGCAAACGAAGCGTGGGGCTTGGGGGAGGGATGGAGACACAATTAGAGAAAGATTGGAATCGGGTATGTTAACGTTTAACCATGCTTTTCGTCCAACAGACTGTGCCTCGGAGGACCTCCCAGGGCCCAGTCTGGGCCCCTCCAGGAGTCAGCCTGCTTCTCACGCTGCAGGGGAGGGCAGCCAGGCCCGGAGGTGGCACACGCAGCACTGACCGCCTCTGACCTCAACGGGCGGGGGTGGGGGAGCTGGGGATGCAAAGGAAGGCTCTGCCTCCCCCACCTCCCTGCCACCCCCACCAAAGTCCCACCTGGCACCTGGAGGCAACCACACACAGCTAAGCGGTGGGATTATAACAATACACACCTGAAACGTTACATTGCCATTTGAAACAAGCGGATGCCCCAACTCGCTAACCTGGTAATGCCGAGTCCAGGCCCCTCCTTCCAGCATGGTTCCCTGGCGGGGTCCGGCAGACCGTACCCCCTGCTTTATACACGACCACGTTGTTCGTGGATTTCAGTTTAAGGCTGGGTTTCTTTCAAGCGGGCCAAGGACATAGAAACACTCGCCAAAGCACCCGACTAAAAGGAATCCTTCTTGATTCCTAAGAGATTGTTCCAATCTTTTACGGTGATCTCGTCCAATAGTAACGTCATCGTAATGGTCTGAAGTCAGTTTTCTTGCTGGCGTGTCTTCCCCAAGCCTTTAACTGAGTTTTCATTTTAAAAAAATAACACTCTCTTCACATCCTTTGGATTATATTACATTTAATTAATTTACATAGTTACGATAAAATATGATTGACATAAGCACATTTTTGAAAAACTAAATATGCCTTTTCGAAAGCATGCAGGCCAGTGGTGTTGGCAGATGGACACATGTGCGAGACAGAGCCGCTTTCAGCGGGGCGGGGGGCTGGCGGGGGGTTCACAGAGGGACCGCCGAGCAAGGAGCTAGGTCTGAGAGCCGGGCGTGTGGAGGGGAGCCAAGTGTGGTGGCGGGTGGTGACCCTCCAAAGCACACGCCGAAGCCCCGTGGCTTGGAATGAGACCTTATTGGGACAGAGCCTTTAGAGAGGTGATCAGGTCAGGTGGAGGCCACTGGGGTGGGCTCGGATCCGGTAGGACTGGGCCTCCTCCAAGAAGGGGTGATGGGGCACAGAGGCAGACCTGCATGGGGGGAGAGGATGTGGTGGGCACTGGGGCCACACGTGGAGGTGGCGGATCCGAGTGGCACCTCTACAGGGGAGGGATGCCGGACGTGGCTGGGAAGTGACGTGAGCTGAGAGAGGACATGGGCTCCCCGCTCCCTCACAGCCTCAGTGGGGACCTGCCCGCAACAGGTGACCTCCACGACCCGTGACCTCCATGACCGGCCGGAGGGGGAGGGGAGGCAGTCCCGCAGTCGGGGTGCCCTGACCCGCGGGCTCCTCTCCAGCCCCGCGGGCTGGGTTCCTGGGCCTCCTCTGCGCCTTGCGGGTGCTCGTCCCCATGCGAAGATCTCACTCGGTCTGGTGGCTCCAGTAGCGCTGATACGCCAACCGCCACAGTCACCGCCCAGGTCCAGCCGCGCTCCGCAGAGCCACACGCGCACAGCTCGACACCCTTGCACGTCGTGCTGACAAGCGCCCCAGACGCGGCGTGCCAGCCCTGAGTACTTGGTTTCTCCTCCGAATCTGCTCCTCCTTAGGACTTAGGGGAGCAGCTGGGGGACACCGAGAGCCGGAGCCCAGGTGTCTGAGGCCGGCGCCCCCCAGGGGAGTCCCCCTCACTCAGGCGCGGGCTCCTGTTGCCGCCGGTTCCAACCAGCTCCTCCGCCAGCGAGGAGCCTGCCGGCCGGGGAGCCCTGCGCATGCGCGGGGACCCAGTGAGCTGGACAGCCGGGCCCGGAGCAGAGAGACGGCCTGGGTACAAAAGAGAACTAACTCCGAAAACACCTTCCCTATTCTCGGAGAAAATTCAAGACGATACTGCATCTTAAAAATGCCCTCTTGAGTCAGGACGCGGGGACCTTGGGCTAGGGAACAGTGTCCCGAGAGCTGTAAGCCCGCCGAGGCCGAGGCCGCCGGCCTCCGTGCGCTCCCCTCCGCTCGCGGCTGTGCCCTGCAGCCTCGTGCTTCGTGTCCCGACGCCATGACGCTGGCGAATCTGTGCCGAAGGGCTTCATCTGGGCGACAGAGCTGGCCGGCCAGCGGCAAGTCACAGACAGTTACCTCTCCCAGGAGCAGGCGCCTCACAGAGTCCGGTGGAACTTTTTGTCTAATTCCTCTGATTTCCACCCACCTCGAGTGGGGTGACTTGGAAGCTGTCCTTTCACACGGTGTCCCAGAGGTCCCTGCCTGCTCACTATGTCGCCTGCACGTCGGACCAGTTGTTTATCTGTCTCTCCCTCTCCGATGCCCCTGCGGGAGCTGGGACTGCCGCCTCTGCTTGATGCCTCGTCTCAGGCTGTGTATGCCCCTGGGACACCCAGCCTCGGACACCCATTAAAAGACCGTGAGCTCCGCGGAGCGGGTAGTAGGGGTGCAAATGTGTGGACACTCACTGCTCGGGCTGCCGCAGCGGCCTTCCTACCTGACGATGCCCTCCAGAGGGTACAGCTCAGCACACTGAGGAATTAAGTCCCAGGATGACAAGACTGGACTGCAGAAGCCCGGGGGCACGGACGTCCCCAGGAGGGAAGTCCTGGGGAGAAAAATAATGACCGCGGGCCATTCCCCGGATTTGATGCTGTCCTCAAAACATCAGCTCTTACAGACAAGGTAAAGCAGCGGCAAGGAAAAGAAGGCGATGAGCAGCTCTAGGAAAACCGAAAGGCCATAAATTACAGCATGCGATTCGGCCCCGCGATGAACGATGGGACACGTCCGTGACGCAAACGCCGCTCACCGGGCTTCTGAGCCGTGAATCGCTCGGACGGAAATCAGAGAACACTTAATCGGACCGCGGAATAGAGCGCGAGCGCTGTCAGACCTGACGGAGTAGACCGGAAACAGAGAGAATTTGGGCGGCGGAAGGGGCGGGGGGCGATGAACCCACGGAGCTGGGGGGGGTGGTGTGTGGCCGTCTTGCGAGGCGGGGAAACAGAGTCACTCGGTACTTGGTGGAACAGGGAGCGGAATTCGAACTGTGGGATCTAAAGGGACAAAAACAGCAACACGGAAGCTAAAAGCAGCCAGACGCGGAGAGGGACGGGTCACGGAAGTGAGCTAAAGTTACATTTCCCAGGTAGGGTGTCCGTAGATGATAACGAAAATTGATATTTCAATAAATCGTGCTATAAAGATATCATTAAGAGATATAGAGGTAAAAGGAACCAGAAAAACTAATAGCAGACACAATTCGAAGTGGCCTTTCCCAGGGAATGTGTAGCTGGCCGTGGGGCTCTGTCGCTTTTTTACTATTTGATGTAAAAGTCGACATTCAGATGTGCTGTTTTTGTAACAGTTTAAAAAAACAATTTAAATTTTGGTAACCCAGTAACCTACAAGGTAGCTTTTTCTTGCTTCCCTGTGCTGTTCATCTTAAAGCTAAATTTACTTTGTTGTTAATTGCCTGTCAGTCGGGTTTGCTCCCACCACTGACCCCCTTTCGTGATGGATAATTGAGAGCTGACTGTAAAGGGACAAGGAGCTTCAAATAACTGCCGTACAAGTGAATGACACATCATCACGACTGGAGAAGCGAATTCCCGATACAGAATATTTCCATGATGACATTTCCCCAGTGACACCCGCTTTTCAGTGACAAGGAGGCATCTAAAAGGGGAGTAAGTGGCTAACGGCGTGGTTGGTGACAGATCCTGCCCCATCCGCTGTCACTGAAAGCCCCCTGTGCTGGAGCCCGCCTGCCGTGGGGACCCTGGCTCTTCCAGCGACAACTTTACATAATTAAACCCGACCGGAGTTACTGTCATCAGGACCATGTCTCTCGAGAACCCTGTTGTAACTCGGCGTCCTGCTCCGTCTTCGCTTCTAACAAATGAGGCGCTTTCGCCAACCTACGGGGAGAGGCAAACAAAAGGCTCCGCCACCCATCGGTCCCAGAGGAGGCCGGGAGCAGGAGAGGAGAGAAGCCCTGAGCTTTCAGTTTTGTGGCATGAAACTTAATGACATGTACCAGCACCCACGTAACTTTGTAATTCCAGCGAGTGCCTTCTCCGAGGTAATTAATTGGGTGGAAACAACCATTTTTTATCACCGGTAGGACAGTGCTTGCAAAGTTACAGAGTTACTGCTGGAAAACAACTCCGAGCTCCGGTACCCCAACTCCCCCGGTCCTGAGTCAGGGCCATCGGGGCCCACGGAGGCGAAATAAATCGTCCTCCCACCCCATCTCCGTGACGGCGAACAAGTCATTTGCATTATGTCACTGCAGCTGCTCGAAACTTTATTACTTGTTTAAAAATTGCATTGTTAGGGAGTCAGGCCAGGCATATGAAAATGGTTTATGCATTTAAATTATGCCTGTCCAAGCGGCTTAGCCATCACAACTGTCGTGATGCGATGAGCGAGGGTTTTTTTCCCTGTCACATAGTGTTTCGTATAGAAACGGTGAGCGGCAAATTGGACACATCGGACAGCCAGAGAACACTTTCTCCGAGAGGCAGTGCAGCCACGTCGTGTCGCACGTAGGCCTGGCAGCCGCGCAGACGCCCCGCCGGCCGGGTGCTGGGTCTCCCGTGAGCCCATCTCATAGCCGGGTCGGGACCCGAATCAGACAGCCGTGGTCTCCGGCACCTGCGGGAGGCGAAAGTGCACGTGGACGGGTTGAGAGTTCTGCGCATGCTCGAAGAGAGCGGCAGTAGCGTCCGGCATCCTGTTACCCAGAGCGGCTGCAGGGTCGCGCGTGCCCAGCCCGTGGCCACTCGGGGGAGCTGAGGGTGACACGCGGTGGACTTGGAGACACGCGAAGACTCGGATGCCGAGTTCTTGCTAAGTGCCCGGGTGACCCCCGCGCCCCCCTCCGCCCCCGCAGCCGCTGGACGGGATGTCGGGTGGGAACCCGGCCCATCCAGGCGGAAGCTGGCGCCAGGCCGGTGGCCCTGGGCCGGGGCGTTCGCACAGCGCGCGGACCACGCGCGAGGCGCTCCGGTGAGGACGGGGCTTCGCGGCTCCGCCCCTTCTCCCGGGAGCAGAACAGGACTGACCCTGTCGGAGGAAGGGCTGGAGATGAGTCTGCGTGCGCCCTTGGAGGTCGCCTCCTGCTCCCGCAAGACACGCACACGGGCGGGCAGCAGAGGCCCCTCCCGCTGCGGTGTGCACGGTCAACGCAAAGGCTGTGACGCCAGCGCCACCCAGAAAAGGTTCCTTTACTGTCTCACTGTTTAAAAGAATGATCGCTTTCTACGTTTTTATTAAGGAAGGAATACGTGCTCATTATAGAACATTGAGAAAACACAGAAGTTACTGAAACCAACATGTTTGAGAAACATCTGCCTCCAGTGTCCCTTTGGCTCATCCTAGTAAGAGCTTAGCGTCCAGGTTCGGAAGGCGTCATGAGACGTCCTGCTACCCGGACTCTGCCCCGACGTCCGTGCTCCCTAAAAGCTTGAAATAACTCAACGGGGAAACGTTCACATGGCGTGTTTCTCTTTCTGGGTAATGAGAGCACTTAAACATTTACATCTGCTTTGAATTCACCTTTCGCTGAATGCACCTTTCTACGTGTGCGATTCTCATTTTACTTCTTAAATTAGTCTTTAATCGAAATCATTATTTTCTCTTTGAATAATGATTGAAGACTTGGTTCTTCATGTGTTAAATCCTACTTTAAACCATCAACTGTCACGCGCACGTCCCTGCCCAGGAGCCCGTGGTCAGCAGCATGCCCGGGTCAGGTGGGGGGGCAGGGGCGGCGGGTCATGACGGCCGCGAGCATCCAGGGCCTTTAGGTCCAGCAGACCCCACCCCCGCGCTGGGAAGCTCGGTGGGACGGGGGCTCACAGGGCTCTCTAACCGTCGGTGTCACACAGCCATACCCCGCACTGCCGGGGTCACATCTGGCCGAGGTGTCAACGGTGGGATTTCTCCTTTCCCCTGATGTCATACGTATTTCATTTTCACTTTTAAAAACACTTTCAGGCACGCTCCTAATTAAAAAAAAAAGTCTCACAAAACATTTTGCGATCAAATTAATGTACTTTTCTCCACGTAGATAACTCCCCCCACCCCATCTGCTGTCTCTCCAAGTCTCGCTTTGGTCAAGTCATACTCCACATTTTAAGCCCATGTTTAAAAAAAAGGTGCTCCGCTTATGTGAGTAGACCACGCAATTTATCACCCAGTTGGGACATTTTTAAAGGCGAGAGATTAATAAAGTCTGTCCCGCGGAATGGAGCAGACAGGCAGAGGCGGCGGTGCAGGGATGGAGCTGGCGTCCGGCCCCCGAGTGCCCCGGTCACGTGGCGGGTGCGCCCACGCTCGGCGTGCACGCAGGGCCACTCCCCGGACAGCCGAAAGGCGGCAGCGCCGTGTGTCTGTTCGGTCCACGACTTGGCGCAACACGTTCCCGCTGACTCCGGGCGCGGGACGCGACAGGGCCTGGGAAGCCCGCTTCGTCTCCAGCTGCCTCGGCTTCAGGAGCCGGTGGCAGCCCCGCCTGGAGTCAGAGGACTATGGAGGCGCCGTCGTCCTGTCTGCCCTGGCTGTGGCCGGTGACAACGGGACAGGCATGTTGGGTGAAATCGGACGTCGGATGGGGTCTGAGGGCCTTTTAAAAACAGAATGAAATCCTTTGAACATGGGAAGAGCTTGCTATGCTTCTCTTACGGGACAACTATTGGCCGAGTCGCGGGGCCCCGTCTGCAGCCGGGCTGTGGGTTACATGAGCGGCTGATTAGAGATGAAATGTCCTTGATTTCTACTGCTAATTTCTGAATCGGGGCGGCGATCCGACAGAGGCAAACAAGCCGCTTGAAGAAACTGCCGCCTCCTCCTTCCATGTCTCCCATGCATCACGTGGCCGTTTCCTTTCTGACTCTGGCTGAGGGCGACTGCGAGAGTCAGTGATATCTCGCGGCGGAATCGCCGGCCGGACCCGGGAGAGACATGTTTGAGCTCGCCTGGGACTGCCAACGGGAGCGCTTCGTGCCCTCGGTGATTCTGGAAGGTTCACACCCAGGCTACGCCGGTGGCCTCATCCGCCCTGCTCATAAAAGCGAGAGTGATAACCCGCCACAACGTGAGCAAAAGGCAGGCGTTTAGCGTCATTTGCACTTGAAAAGCATTTTCATTTCTGGCACTTGACGAAATTATTTTCATTCGACCTATTTTTCGTTGTCTGTTTGGTGATTGGCAAACTATGTATTCAAATGGTTGGGCTGAGTTTCTGCCCTAAGTGCTGCCCGAATCATTCACAACCGATTCTACAGCTCAGGTAAGTTCTGGAAGACCGGCAAGGCAGGTGCGCTCTCAGACGAGGACTCTGCATCCCCGTGCGGCTGAGCCAAGGAACTCAGGAAGCTCCTGCTGCCACCTTGGCCCCTCGCAGCTGGTGCGGGTTTCACTCCCGTCGCTCCTGCTTTCTGGGTCCGTCTCCCAAGCGCTCATCGATACTCCCCTTGGGCTGCAGAGACGATCAAGTGAGACAACTCCCCACACACGAACCGAATCACTGGTTCTGGCAACAGTCAGTGAAAACACAGATTCGAGAGAGTAACAGGAGCCCAGTTCACACACTGATAGGAAAATAATTACGGACAGGTTTGTTTTTAAAAATTAATAATATAGAAGATATAAAATATTAAAAGAGATATATCATAGTCAAGCATGGGACAGGGAAGAAGGAAGAATAATTTTCGTGTTAATATTTTCATTATGAGAAATGGTTTTTTTAAATGAAGGCGTTTCTCTTAATAAAACTGTCATTATACAAAAATATGGACAAATGCTAGGCTTCAGAACACTATTTAAGACAGGGGCATCGAATGCATGTTGTGAAATTTTTGTATGAATCTCTTATCTGAGATAAGCCTTAATTACTGTAGGAAAATACGTATTTTCTTCAAATAATCAAATGATTGGTGTTAATGACACACACTAGCAATATCCTGGTGAATGAACGTGCTGAATATTCCTCATCGTCTGCGGTGTTTAATTCTAACACAGTGTAACAAGACCAGCTGTTTTCAAGAAGGACGTGAAAGGGAAATACAGCGGCGGTGGGTCGGAGCCGGGCGGTGCTTACTTCTGGGAGCGGTCACCGCAGCACTGGATCGGCACCAGCGCTGGCACCGACCGGTCCGGCTCCTGCCTGCCCCCTAAAGCAGGCGGGTATTTGACTCCCATCGAGGAGAACTATTGTCTCAGTGACAATAGTTTCTGCTAAAACACTGACAGGAAGATCAGGAGAGAAAAACACCTTGTGTGGGACATTCTGACCCACAGTCAGTGGCAAGTGCCGAAGTCTGGGAAGACTCCCCGGAAAAGCTTACCCCCTGGCTGTCAAATCGCTTGTGAATTTCAGAGTCGGGAATGAAGTCGGAGAGGAGATTCCATAGAAATAAAACCGCGAATGCTCTGTTTTCTACCCCTTCCGAAATTGAAAGGAAAACCGTGAAGTCAGCTCAGAGCAATGAAAACGTAACCGCTTTATTCACTCAGATGCAGCCCAAATAAAACCTCCCTGTGCCTGCACCAGGGAGAGCGCAGAGGACCCGCCGTTTCTAACGCGCGTTTCTCTTTTCTTGTGTTCTCTGGAGGGTGATTGGCTAGATCAGGTTTCTTAGGCCTTGGGTTTTTCTCGCATGTTTACATGCCCCGCGTTTTTTGCAGTGTTCCCTCTACTCGCATGGGGATGCGTGTCACCTTGTTCTAGGCAGAGTCGCAGCGAAGGTGAGAGGGCATTAGTGCAGGGCCCTCCCGGAACTGTGCTGGCAGCAGGAAGGACCTGGGTGTTCCGAGGGGACAGCCTCTTTCAGGCCCCCAGGGCCCTGCTGGAGGGCCCTGCGCCCTCACGCTGCCGGCCGCCGGCCGCCGTCACCGCGCCTGCTCGCCGTCTGCGCCCGCACCGCCCACGTCCCCTGCTCCCTGCTCACTGTCGGCGTTTCTCTCCCGGCGCCTCCCTGGGCCGTTACTTCTGAGAGGGGACGTGGGGACCCGATGTGGTGAGTGGGTGCTGATTTACATGACACGTTTCGGTCACGAAGCCCCTGGACCTTCACAAGTCAGTCTGATGAGGCGGGCCTTTCGGGCGCACCAAGGCCATGGGCTTGTCTGCGGTGAGCTGGTGGCCCTGCTGTCCACTTTCTGGCCCTGGGTGACACCATCGCGGCGCCGTGTGCCCCGTGGAGCTCGGCAGGTCTCTTGTTCTGCTGCCTGTCCACGGTCCCCAGAGACAGGGTGGGGTGCGGAGGGACGCAAGGCGCCCCCGGCCCAGCGGGGGCTCCACGCGGATCCTTCAGGCCATGAGAGCAGCAGGCTAGAGACGTGCTTGTGTTTATTTCGAGTTTAGGTGTAATGCCCTCGCTAGCGACACTCCTATGTCACAGGTGCCGAGCGCTGACCTGGTTTACGCCTGCAGCGTTGAACGAGTCGAGTCCCCATGGGAGACCCGGGACGCAGTCACTGGAGACGCTTGGGGACTGAGCCTCCTCCCACAGCCTTCACGAACCCTGCAAATCCGGATTTAAGCCCCTGACTGCTCGGAGGCAGGGGAGCCACGCGAAAGTGGGCACATAGCATGGCCGCCCGCCGAGAGGGTCCGCGGGGTTGGGGTCTCCAGTTGCTCGGCTTCTTGGGGGCGGGAGCCCCGCTCCGCACGGCAGGGGCCCTGGAGCTCGGGAGAGAGTCACGGGCTCGGGGCGGAGTCGGGGGACAGCCTTGGGGACGCGAGGTTCTACAAAGAGAGGAGAAGAACCCTAAGGGGACACTAAAAGGGACCCCGACGCTGCGTTTACGGTGGACAGAAGCTGGCGGCTCACCCTCAGACTCAGGGACGGGGGAGGGGACCCCATAGCTCCCCGCAAAGAAACCGCAGCCAGACCGGAAGCACAGGTGCGGACTTGGTAGCTGTCCACGGAAAGGGGGCGGAGTCAATCCATCGGGGCGGGGTCCACTCAATGATGCGGGGGTCAACCCAACAGGGCGGAGTCAACCCGAAGGGGTGGAGCCAACCCATCGGGGCGGGGTCAAACCAAAGGGGCGAAGTCCACTCAATGGTGCGGAGTCAACCCAACGGGGCGGAGTCAACCTAAAGGGGCGGAGTCAGCCCGACGGGGCGAACCCAACCCGACAGGGCGGAGTCAACCCAACGGGGCGGAGTCCACTTAACCAGAAAGTGCGGAATTAGTATGAGGATAGAAAAATGTCAGTGTTATAGAATAGTGAATCTAGAAGTAGATCCATATTATCATAGTGTGTTTTCTGACAGAAGTGCTAAAGCAGTCCAATGGCCTCAGACTAGTGGGACATCTGTATGGGTAAAAACAAGTCTTTAATTCTATTTCTCAGCATATTCAAATATTAATTTGAGATTGATCACAGATTGATCACAGACTTGTGCTTAAAAGCTACATAATTTCTAGAGAAAAATTTAGGAGAATATCTTCATGGCCGGAGTGTGGACAGAGGTTCCCTGGAAAGAACACCAAAAGCAAGAAACAAAGGAAAAATCAGACAAAATCGTAACGCAGCAAAATACAAATTGTTGCTGATCAAAATACATCACAGAGAAAATCAATAGGCAAACCACAGACTGGGAGATACGTTTGCATAACATATACCTGACAATGGACTAGTATCCAGAACAAATAAGAACATTCCAGAACAGAACAATAGAAGACATCACAACAAAAGAAGACAAACCTCTTGTAATGACACTGCATGATAATCACTCGCCAGTAATTACGTGGAGAATGTTCAACATAATTTTTGATCAGGAACGTGCAAATTATGAGCATAATAAGATAATGCCACATAGACGTTAGAGTAGCAAAAATTAAAGAAAAAGACAACAATAAATGAAGAAGCAATTAGAACTCTCACGCAATGCTCATGGTGGGCGGTGTCAAAACACACAGCCTCTTGGAAAAACGTTTTGCCAGGTCAGACAAAAAGTGACCATATCATTACTTTCGACAGCAGTTACACTGCTAGATATTTACTCACGAGAAATAGAACTTCATTTTGACAAAAGGACTTGCACAAAAATGTTCACGGCAACTCTATTTATAATAGCTTCTAACTAAGAACTACCCAAATGTTCGTAAAAAGGACAGTGGATAAACAGATGCTGTATCTTCACATGAAAAGCAGTAGAGAAAGCATCAGGCTGCTTATACAAGTGTTGACGTGGATGGAAATGACGGGCGTCAGCCTGAGGAGGAGGAGTCAGAGAGACGAGCACGGACCCCCAGGACGCGCCGTGCGAGGCTCTGGGACGGGTAGCACTAATCCGTGGTGACAAAAACCAGAAAAGTTTGCTTCCTGGTGGGGAGGGCTGACCATGAAGCAGAGAAGGGGATTTTTAGAGGTGATGAGAATGTTCCATATTTTTATGGGTTACATGGGTGCTTGCATCTGTCAAACCTCATCAAAATGTACACTTAGAATTTGTGCATTTCACTGTATGTAAATTCTAAGTACAAACAAAGAAAATGTGCAAATATCGAATTCCGGTTCGGGGCTTGCTTTTATCACGTCGGTGGGTTAACACACCTGGAACTGCTTTCTGTGTATGTTCGACTTCAGCCCATGAGTGAATAACCCGAGGATGATGGGAGCCAGGGTTTCTCCCTGGGGGAGAAGGGCGTTCCACGTCTTGAAAAGGAAAATAGAATGTTCCCTGTGCTTTGGATCAGGCTTAGAGGCATATCCGTGAATTCTGAGCTGATTTTGCAGGTGGGGAAACGCAGGCACATGTTCATGGACCTGTCTGTATCCGTGTCGGTGCCCGATCCTCTCCTGGCTGTTTTCTGAGAGTCTGAGGTGACAGCATCCCACCACCCAGGAGCAACGAGCAGCCCACCGCCCAGACTTTGGTTTCTAATCACCTCCCCCCAGAAAAGACATGGGGTGCCTGAATGGTAGACTGATCCCGACAGAGGCAGGGAGAGCTGGTTTTCTGGAAGGTAAGACTCACCCTCCAAGTTTCGAGGCCTCCTCCGACCATGGATGACTTTGTGGCATCGTCTCAAAACACAGTTGCCTAAAACAGCAGCTGATCCCCGTTGCCCGGTGTCTGGCTTACGCGCTGGCTTAGAAGGGTTTCTTCCGGGGTCTTTGATAAGATGGCACTTGGTCAACAGTTGGGGTTTTGAGATGCTTGTTGCAAAGCAATAAACATATTACCTTATAATTTTACTTCGCTGTGGGAATCAGGAAATGGACTTATAGTGGCTCAAAGGCACAAGCCTGGTGTTCCTTGTGTGGCGAGTGTCCCGGAGGGGAGCCTCGGCCAGTCCAGGCTGGGCATCCAGAGACGCGGTGAGTGGGCTCCAATCTCGTGCTGCTGGACTCCTGGCCAGTGGCCAGTGGCCGGGCTGCAGGCCTCACATCCGTGCTCACGGGACGGGGAGTGAGGAGGACTTGCCCGTGGCTTGTGCCGTCCTTCCCTGAGAAGTCACGGGGCTTCCAGGAAGCTGGCAGCTCCCCCCCACCCCCATCCTGGCTATAACCGGAATCGTGAGGACCGTAGCCACAGGGCGTGCTGGGAAGCAGAGTGCTGGCCTCGAAGTTTTTAATGGGGACAGCGAAAAGAGAGGGGGAACGGGGCGTGACGCTGCAGGAGGTGGAAACACCGGCTGAGGGCGCCATCCTTACCTGATCGTGGAAGAAAATAACGCTAATAATAATAGTCTCGATATTTCTAACAAAATTCATAATAAACGAAATGCGCACGTTGGAACAGGATGGCACATACGCGTCACCTGAGTGCCTCTGTCACCCTCCCCCGTGTCCTCGCCGGGCTGCCGTCACCCTCAGCGTGTCTTCAGCATCACACAACTAGCTCCCTGCGGCTTCGGTGCCAGCCGGGCCTCCCCCAGGCACGTGAGGCTTTTGCGAAGCGTTAGAGAAAGTTGTCACTGACGTCAAGGACTTAGAATCCAACTTCGGGCTCACGGGGGCTCAGAGAGGTAGGGCGAGGGCCCGCCTGCTCCGCCCCCACGCAGCCGAGGTCACTCCGTTCTCCTCCTAAAATTGTCCCTCACTCCTATGCCCCCAGCTCTTCTCTTCACTTACCAGGAGGAGAAAATGAAGTCGGACGAGCCGTGGGCCTCGTCTGCAGCCGGCGCGAGCTGCACAGTTTTCTGATTTTGTCTTTTCGCTGGGCCTTGTTCCCTCTCCGTCCGTCTGTCTGTCTCTCTCGCCCTCCCTCTCCGTCCGTCTGTCTGTCTCTCTCGCCCTCCCTCTCCGTTCATGCTCCTTCGTCGACTTGCTGGCTCCCTCTGCAGCCGAGGACGCGCTGCGAGGCCCCCTCCTTGGCCCTCGGCCCAGCAGATGCTGTCTCGGCCCCGCCCCCCCCACACTGTCCATTTCTTCTCCAGCTCCTTGACCTCGAACTCGTCTTTGTTTTGGGTGAATGGCAGATCGTAAAACCTTGACATTAAAAACTCTCGTTATAACACATCACGAATGAAAAACAAAACAAAAAACACATTTAAGAAATACGGAATAGTTTTTAAGAGTCTATGCATAGACTGCACTCCGATGCACTGTGAGGCCGTACAAAGGGAAGCCTGCCTGCCTGCCTTCCTTCCTCCCTCCCTCCCTCCCTCCCTCCCTTCCTTCCTTTCTTTCTTCTCCTTTTCTTTGACAATTACCAACTTTAATGCCGTTTCCCCCTACCCGGCACTTGGCCCCGTTACTCTCGATAACCCTGCAAACGCCCTGAATTCTCCGGAAGGAGCCTTTGGAGGGAATGAGGGGAGCCGAGCTCCATGCCCCGTTCGGAGGCAGGCGGGGCCGGGGCGCCCGGGTCCCACGCCAGTTCGAGGCTCCGTCGCACCGGTGTTTGGACTGGACCCGTCTCCCAGGTGAGGCGCTGAGCCCGCAGGGCTGTGGGATGGACCCCGGGGAGCTGCGAGCTTCCACTGGCTCACCCTTGAGCATCTTTCTCGGCTGATGTGGAAACTGTCTGGAGGATCATTTTCACCGAGAACCCAGCGTCCGGCTGCGGAACATTTTGAAGCCTGGAGGTCGCGGCTTCGTCCCAGCTGGTGCTGCTGCAGCTTCGGCTCTGATCTGTCTTCACTCCGCCCGGGGCCGGCCTTACGGTCCCTCCACGTGGCCAGTGTCTCACCGTTTAGATGTCGGTTTAAGAGATAAATGGACAGTGTCAGCAGCAGACAGTGCGTGAAGGCAGCGAAAGCCACATTTAAAAATAATAGTGACTTAGAAAAGATTAATTTCCTATTTTTTTCCTCCAAGTGGAAGTCTTTTCCACTCAGGACGTGTTGTTTTTCATTATCATTTTCTCCTTTTTAAAGAGAAAATCCTGCTATGTGAAATCGGCAGTTCAACGCATTTGTCTTATGTCGGCGTCTCCAGGAGTCAGTGCCCTGCCGCCTGCCGCTGGGCCCGGGGGCCTTGCCCAGCCAGGCCGAAGGGACCCTCGGGTCCCCACCCGGTGGCACTTTGAACCCAGAGCTCTGAGCTGATGCCCAGCGGGCCATCTGTGAGGCCGGGCGCCGCCCGGGGAAGCCCTGGCTGGTGCGGCCGCCCTGCCCTGCGCTGGCTTCCGCAGAGCCCAGAGGGCCTTCCCGGCTCCTGCCTCCGGCCTCCGAGCGCACCGCCTGCCCGGGCCGCGGAGGCCGCGCGAGGACCCTCTCCCATGTCCCCGCTTAGGTGTCGTCTGTTTTCTCGGTTTGGCAGCATGCTCATATCACGCATGTCCAAATTTGTTCAGCTTTGGGGAGTCACTTGGGTTTGGTCTTCTCGACAAGTTTTAAAGCACAT
>NW_006440135.1:3845253-3845949 GCF_000325575.1 Pteropus alecto | reverse complement strand
CTCGCCGAGGGCTCGGAGCTGGGGCCGGGGCCCCCAGCACACCCCCCACCAGAAGAGATGACCGGGCTGGGTAAAAAGCAAGTCTCAACCCGATGACTCTGCAATAAACACGCTTTTAATATAAAGAAACCAAGAAGTTGAAAATCCATATAAAAAGATGTACAAAATAGAAAAATACTAGTTTTAAGATAAGTGGCGTGTCGATAAAAATACAACACAAATTAAACCGCACGCGAGACGAGGAGGAAGAGGGGGCGTGAGGGAAGGGGTGACAAATCCTGGGTGTGCACGCGCTTAACGACGGAGTCTCAAGCACGTGGACCCCGACGTGACAGGGTGGAGGGGGCGCGACCAGCACCCCGCTCTCAGCAATTAGCAGGACGCGCGGACAGCAAATCAATAAAGATATGAAATACGCGAACAGCGCTATTAACCGCCTTCACCCGCCTGACAGATGAGAGCGCCCCCCGCCACGCGGGAGTCGTGTCCCTGTTAAGAACATACGGGGCATTCGCCGAGAGAGACCCTATGCGGGGCCACAGAGCAAGTCTCGGTAAACGCGGAGGATTACGTGCGCACGGAATATGCTCTCTGGCCACGATGGGTGTCAACTAGGAATTCTTACAACTCAATAAGAGGACAAAAACAAAACCCACTACAATGGGCAGAATATTTGCAGAAGGGTTTTACAAAAGC
>NW_006440135.1:3843403-3845239 GCF_000325575.1 Pteropus alecto | reverse complement strand
GTACGCAGGAAAAGATCACTACTCGCGTGGAAATGTAAATTAAAACCATAGCGAGACACCTCTACACACCCAATAAGATGTCAAAAATGGAAGTGATGGGAGCATCAAGTGTTGGGGCGCAGCTGCAGCCCCCAGGTCTTGCTGGTGGCAGCGTGGAATGGAGCATCTGCCTTCGAATCCGGGTGAGCCGCCCCTGCCCAATTCGGAAGCACCTTCCAGATGATCTTGTCATTCTGCCCACGGAGATGTGCCTAAAAGCAGTGAAAACGCGCATCATCACAAAGACTCACTCATGAATCTTCCTAAAAGCTTGTTTGTAATCATCAAACCCTGGAAACAACTCAAGTGTTTTCCAAGAGACGAATGAGCAAATTCTGATAGAGACATAAGTGAAATACTATTCAGCAATAAGAAGAAATGAACTGCTAATACAGGCTATAGAATGGACTGACCTCGAAATTATGCTGTTTGAAAGAAGCCAGTCACAGAAGAGTAGACATAAGATTCTAGAAAATGCAGTGTCATAGTGGGACATCAGTCAGCCTGCGTCCCCCGGGGGCGGGAGTGCGGAGGTTGATGGGGGCGCTCCGGGGAGCTTCGACATGGCGGGTTGTGGTGATGGAAACAGATGTATACATGTGTCCAAATCAAACAATCTGTGTACTTAAAAGTGGTAACATCTGCTGTATGTAAATCATACCTGGATACACTATAACTTTCATAAAGTTTTGTTTCCAATTTTAACGGGTCTGAATTAATGACAAGGACAGGCAGGCAGGTGTCCCTTAGCCTGAGGAAGTGGAGTTGGCCGTGCTGGGCCGGCAACCAGGCGGCATCAGGGTTGTCGGGGCCATGCTCTGCGACACAGCTCAGCCAACCGTCTATGCGGTTGTGTCAATAACTCAGAACTTGAAGACTCAGAAACCAAAAAAGAGTTTTCAATACATTTCTTTAGATTTTCCTCCTAAGAAAATGCCAAGTAGTGAAAAGCCATCAACCAACTTGCTCCTCGCTGCTCTTTCCTGGATTCCCAAAGCCTGGGTGGGACCCCCACAGGGAAGAGCTTCGCCTACCCACCCTTAGAAACACGGGTATGACCAAGACGACAGCTTTTTAAAGAGCAGAGGGCAGGACCGGAGGGTCTTCCAGGTTCCCCGTGGGCCGAGGGTCAGGAGATGACGATCCAACCCGAGTGGGGGCATTTCACAGGCAGGTGAATGTCGTGAGCTTCCCCTGCTGGACCCTGGAACCTGCCTGGGTCCCCCGCCCAGGGTTCCGACCCGGTGGGACACAGAGCCGGCCGGGTCCGGGGCGGCTGCCGGGGCCGTCAACGGTTTTGGAAGTAGGGACTCACCCTCCGTGACATCAGAATTTGGGGCAATTCCAAGTCGTAATCGTTCGCTTTTGAGCCCCCCGTTGGGGAAATGGGGTAACGTGTACGTGGGGCCCCTCCGATTATTCTCAGGACCGTGAGGCGAATCTGCAGGTTGGCCAATGGACCTTTCAGTGAGAAGTGGGTATGGACAGCAAGGCGGGAAAGCTCCCCCTGAGCAGGTACGTCTCCCCGCCTCTCTAGCCTCGCTTAGCCCCCACAGGCAAAGCCAAGCGCCCTTCCTGCCCAGTGCGCCATGCGCCCCCAAATCGGCGGGGGTCCCAGAAGCGGATCACCAGAGTCTGGAGGAGGCATGGAACACTTTGACCAACGGGGAGGGGGTTTAGTGACAGAAACGAGCAGGTCACTGGGGAATTTACTTTGGACAGAGGTTTATTTTCCTCCCTTGAGATCGCTTCTCATTAAGTTCCCTGAGTTCTAACACTTCCATTTAGGAGCTGGCT
>NW_006440135.1:3842829-3843390 GCF_000325575.1 Pteropus alecto | reverse complement strand
CGCTGCAGTACTGACCACCTTAATGCTGCAGGCATTCTTCTCGTGGGCCCCCCGCAGTTCCCAGCGGCCAGTGGCTGCCGACTCAAGGCCTTGGGCAGACAGCTGGGAGACCCTCGGAATTAGTCACAGCCCGTTCCTTTAAGACCCTCCTGCGCCGGCTCAGCCAGGCCCTGCCGCCCGGACCACCGCTCGGGAGCCGGAGGATGTACTTAGGAGCAAGTGACAGTTTATCATCTACATCCAGCGGGTGACGGACGATAAAACAACCAGTGCCCCAAGCTGGGGCGTCGGCGTTGCCACGTGGCACGGGGAACGGTGCTCGCCGAGGAGGACGCTCATACTCAGTGCCGGGGTGCCAGCAGGGCGGATGCTGACCCTCATGGTGGCCCCACTTAGCATACCGCTGTAGCCTCCCTGACCACCCCCCATACGCATGACTCTGGGGCGGGGTCCCCAAAGGCTCCCTCCTGGCCGCTACCTGCCCGTGACTGATTGACAGCCCTGGTCTGGCGCCTGCGTCATCTCCTTAGGTCAGGTGAGCTGGGGGCGCCGCGCGTGGAG